>NC_091317.1:15900519-15915519 GCF_038502225.1 Cherax quadricarinatus
CTCTCAAATCATTCCCAAGACAGCCTGGTAGATAGAGGTAGCTTTCTACAACCAGGTGGTAGACGCTTTGGTTTGATGGTGGTGATTAGCCGTGGTTAGTAACTATAGCTTTGGTAAAGGTTGTGAGTGCTGGTCACAGAGCTTATAGATGGTAGAGATTGTGGCAATGCCTCTCATATTCTTAGTATCTCTTCTCTCTTATTTCTCTTCTCTTCAACTTATTTCGACAGGTACAGAAGTTTTACAATCCACAATTTTTGTTGCCAAGAAGAAAGTTAAACTATTTTGCATAATCCATTTGCTAGTAAGTGACACCGAAATACATTGAGATTTGCCAATGAACCTTCGTGAAAACCTGAACTGCCCTAGAAAATATATTTTCTGTGTAATAAGTGTGTGTTTGTGCGTGTAATTAAATTTTAAATCATACATAAAGAACATAAAAGCATACATGAAAATTCGAATAAAAAAAATCATAAGCGTGAAAACAGATAAGAGACAATAGTATACACTAATGTGTCATTATGCCCAGAATTTGTACTTATGCCTTAATTGACAGGGTGGTCCAACTACGGGCCCATGGACCACAAGTGGCCCGCTGGTTGATCTTTTATGTGGTCCGCAAGCAAACATATTATTATACTGATTTACTGATTTTTTCCTATAAAAAACATTATAGTATCTGCGACACTTAGGTTATGTATGTGAAATAATACTTGGTTACTAGAATAAGAACGTTACAGTAGAGTGAAAATCCCATTACATCCTAGCATACTATACAAGTATACAGTTACTAACACATAAAAGTCTACGGAGCTGTCAAGCCATGTTTCACTTACTCCTTGAGGCAAGGATGGCCAACGTTTTGCATTCCATGCTCCAATTTTCACGTTCTAGTCCAAATGCGCCATATGACACTTGTAACACCCGTTCAAGTTTTTATAAATATGTTAATATGAACATATTTATCATTTTTATACAAAATTATTTAATATAAAGACAAGATAAACACACTTCAAAGAGATTTTTGAGTATATTTTGATTTCGCCAAGATTATAATGTTTGGAGTTCAATTAGATATTCAGAGAAGCAGCGAATTCTTCAAATTTGAATCAGTCAGTCGCGACCTCACTTTCATTTTAATAAATTTCATGGATTAAAATGCTTGTTGGCATCTGTACTTTGTTTCTAAACGACAAATATCTCTGGTCAAATTTTCGTAGTTCTGGAAATTGTTCACAGGGTAATGATCGCAAAAAATTATGTCAGAAGCATTTGAAACTGAGGGAAGATCATCAAATTTCGTTTTTAATGATGAATTTGTTTTGAAATCAATACATTTCTTCATTTGTATGTTAGTAGACGTCTTCAGGATTTATTGTTCAGTAAGTGAAAATTAGTTTATATTGGCGAGTATTTCTTATTCTTTAGCAAAATCACTAAAGCGACTTTCAAATGACAGTTGCAGTAATATGACTTTTTTCAGTATATTCTGTAAAATTGCCATTATCTTCAGCACATTCACTCTGTTCTTTTAAATGTGGAAACTGGTTCAAATCCTCATTTTCTGAGAGGAAAATATTTTTAATTTCATCTTGAATGCACTGATATTATTTACTAAACCAGAAACAATTTGTTCTTGCCCTGCAGCTTCAAATTTAGTTCATTGAAAATGCTAAACCAAATAGCCATTTATCACATAAAATGACTTTCTTGAGGCAGCTCATTCTTCTCTTCTAGAAAAAGCCGATGGACCTCACAATGAAGAATGAGGTCACAGCATTCCAAATATAACAATTCACAATATTCTCTGAATTCTCTTCTCTTTAATCCTTTGCTCGAATTGAATTCACACATTTCACAACCTGTAGCATAACATGCTGAAAATTTCTCCACACAGTGACTCTTGGTGTATAACGCAATAATATTTTAGTAGAGGACGACCTAAAAAGATTTCAAGCAAAGTTGCAGACCGAGCTGCTCTGCCTATCATTTTCAGCGTTCCGTCTCTTCTAACACTGATAAGTTTACTAAAATGTGGTTGCAGATTTTATAGGAATGACTTAAGATTTATTCTCAGCATGACGAAGATTTATTCTGATTAAACTCATTTCTAGCTGTAAGTTACTTGAATTTCGCTTGCAATTTTTTTGAACAAATCGGTTATTAGTTCATACTTTTTCTATGAGTAGGCTTGCTTTTATTATTATTATCACTGGGGTACAATGAGAAACTTCTGAATCATTCAATACACCACTTTTGACTCATGTGTCATAGGTTGGCCAACCCTGACTTATAGGCACAAATAAAGGCTACAGTGTTGCCATGCCTAGTTTCACTTACTCCTTAACCAAATGTAAATAATGCTTATTCAGCTGCTATGCCTAGTAAGTATTATGTTTAGTTTCACTTACCCCCTTAAATTACAATAGTCTACGGTACGGTCTACGGTACGGTATCATTGACTCGTTACAACAACATAAGCTCATGAACTTACATACGTAGCCACAAACTCTAAATGGGAACTAGATTTATCAGACTATCATCTCTAGGAAAACTCGTCAAGGACCAGAACCCCTCAAGAGGCAACCGGGGATTAATAATTTCACATTGTCTTTCATCTGCTCAAGTTAGGTAATACAACGAATGCATCCCATCCTTTAACCTCTTCTGTCCTTTCGTATCCTCTCTTTATATTTTACCATTCTTTATACCGTTGAAAAATATATTTTTTTTATCCAGGATCACAGGAAATTACGAAAGATTTTTCTTTTGTAGTTCTGAGTTCATTTCTGGAGTTGCTTCAGCTCTCTTCAGAGGATTATTAATGTTTAATTGTTCCATTTGATTGTTGATGTTTTTTTTGTTCTTGTTAGTACTGTCCTTGCTCTTTTCAGTGTTTTAATGTCTTTGTTATTATTTTCTTATTATTCGTAATATATTTGCTGTTATTGCAGTAAATTTTGCTCTGCGTTATGTAATAATATTGATTACAAAGGAGTTGATGATATACATATATATATATATGTATATATATATATGTATATATATGTATATATATATATGTATATATATGTATATATATATATGTATATATATGTATATATATATATGTATATATATATATGTATATATATATATGTATATATATATATGTATATATATATATGTATATATATGTATATATATATATGTATATATATATATGTATATATATGTATATATATATATGTATATATATATATATGTATATATATATATGTATATATATATATATGTATATATATATATATGTATATATATATATGTATATATATATATGTATATATATATATGTATATATATATGTATATATATATGTATATATATGTATATATATATATGTATATATATATATATGTATATATATATATATATATATGTATATATATATATATGTATATATATATATGTATATATATATATGTATATATATGTATATATATGTATATATATATATGTATATATATATATATGTATATATATATATATATATATGTATATATATATATGTATATATATATGTATATATATATATGTATATATATATATGTATATATATATATATGTATATATATATATATATATGTATATATATATATATATGTATATATATATGTATATATATATGTCGTGCCGAATAGGCAGAACTTGCGATCTTGGCTTAAATAGCAACGCTCATCTTGCCATATAGGACAAGTGAAAATTTGTGTATGCAATAATTTCGCAAAAATCATTCTGAACCTAACGAAAAAATATATTTGATTGTGTATGTTTAGTACTAAATTATTGTAAACAAATCTAAAATATATTTAGTTGGGTTAGGCTAAAATAAATTGCTCTTGTTATAATAAGGTTAGGTAAGTTTTCTAAGATTCTTTTGGTGCAAAATTAAAAAAATTTACATTAACATTAATGAAAAAAATATATCTTTAAATGTATAAGAGAAAATTTCAGAACGGACTTAATTTTAAATGAGTTCTTGCTAATTAACCAGTTTTACATATTCGGCACGATATATATATATATATATATATATATATATATATATATATATATATATATATATATATATATATATATATGCAATAAGATCACAGTAAACAGGTGATTTCAGAATATGCAAAACAACCACTGTGAAAGAATAGAGAAATTCCAAGCGCTTTCGTGACTACACACATTATCAAGGAACTATGAAAGTAAAGCACCCAAGGAAGGTATATAAGGGGTCTGGCCAACACCTCACCTGACGCGCGCCGGCCCAACTGGACAGGTCCTTCGCACAACCCACCAACAAACTATTCTACCCAAGAAAATTTAAAAAATTATTTTTTGTCCAGTGTATTATTAAATTCTTCCCAAATTCTATTAATTATAAATGGATCTAATTTATGTAAACCAAAGGAAATATTCATATTATTGTCAAAACTGCTTTTTATGAAACACGATTCAATTATTTTCCTGTCGACCATGGACTTGCTTGATACTACTTTCTCAACTTTTTGAAAATCAATTGGATGGTTAAAATCTCTTACATGAATAAATAGAGCATTGGAATCTTGTCCAGTTCTAATGCTATATTTATATTGATTTAATCTTAGTTCGAGATTTTTACCAGTTTGACCGTAATAAACTTTATCTCAAATTTTACAAGGAATCTTATAGACATATCCATCAGCATTTTGGAGGGAATTCTTTATCAAAAGTTTTTTTTACTGTATCAAGATTTTTGAATGCAAGTTTAATATTAAAAGTCTTAAGAAGAGAAGGCATATCAACCAAGTTTTCATGGTAAGGGAGAACCAACATATTTTTAGTTGAATAAGGCTGGTTGTCCCTTTTTGGATTGTAAACAGTATTTCTAGCAACTTTAAAAGATTTATCAATTACATTTCTTGGGTATTTTAAATCATTACCTATTTCATAAATTTGGATATTTTCTCATCTATGAACATATATATATATATATATATATATATATATATATATATATATATATATATATATATATATATATATATATATATATATATATATATATGTTAATGAATGTACGAGCGAGTTGTTTTAAAACAAATATGTGTTCTACTCATGAAGACTGGTATTTCAAATGGGAAGTTAAGGAAATTAGTCCTGTAGCTACAGAAATGTCTTGAGTGGCGAATGTACTGTGTACTCTGATACTAAGTGTGCAGGTTCGAATTTTGCTCTTGACTGAGAGATAATGTTTGTGAAATATTTGTTTATGATATACTAAGTTAGCTGCTGATAAATTAAATATTATCATTACGAATACTGACACGATCCATGGACCCTCTACCTACGTCTCACAAGATCTTTTCCTAGGCTAGAAGCACGAAAAGGAAGAGGAGGATGAAGAGCACTTAGAAAGTATCAAGAAGTGGAGACTAATAAGAGACGATGAATGGAAGGGTAAGCTCAAGAAATGAGGTTCAGAAAGTCTGAGAAGGGAGAATGAGAGGGGACTTAAGGGATGAACATAAGTGAAGGGAATCTGGGGACAGAAGAATGGAAAGAGATACTATCTGTTCAGAAACGACTATTTGTTTACCTGTGGATGGTTTCGGGGGACGATAGACTCCATGTCCCGGTCGAGGTCCAGACCTGGGTCTTTTCCAGATCATTTAGGCTATTTGTGCACGTAGCAAACAATCCAGCGAAAGTATGACTGCAAGGCTGATCGACTGCTACCTGGAGGAAGCCGTAAATGGCCATCGGAGGAAGATAAGGAGGAAGATAAGAAGAAAATGGGCAAAATGAAGCAAAGGAAATTTGTAGTTAGGGGAGGGTGAGAGAAAAGAGAGGATGAGAGAGAAAAGAGAGGGTGAGAGAAAGAAAATGAGAGGAAGAGAATGTCAATAAAGTTAGGAATCCTTAACCTGTAAATAGCTTGTCAATAAAACTAGGGATCCTTAACCTTGTCAATCCCTGTGTAAAAAAAATAGAGTAAATGAGGAGAGAATGAAGGGAAAGAACAAGCGGGAGAAATAGAACGAGCAGAAGATATATAATTAGGCGAGAGAAGTCGAGAAAAGAGAGAGAGAGAGAACAAGTGGAGGAGTATGCAGAGGAGGGAAACAGGAATCTAGAGAAAGAAAGACGAGAGAGAAGTGAGAGAAGACAGAAAGAGCAATAACAATATTGAGAGAAAGGAATGAGAAAGAATGAAGAATAAAAGAGGAGCCAGAAGAATAAAAAGGGGAAAAAACAAAGGGAGAGAATCCTTTTTTTCCCCATTTCGAGATAACAAATGCTGTCTCCTACATTTAGTTCCTCGTAGGCTGGTCCTCTGAGACCGTAACAGAGTAGTGATGGAGAGAGAGAGAGAGAGGGAGGAAGAGAGGTGGATGTAATTGACAAGATGGATTAAGGGAAGGATAAAGAATGGGGATGAAGCAAGGGTGGGCGTTAGGGACAGAAGGAATCAGAGAAATATAATGTATTCATTGAGAAAAGCTCTGAAATGGGAGGTTATCGGGTTTATGATTCAAGGAAAGAGCAGATCCAATTCCTCTTATCAAGATCACCTTCACCGGATAAAATATCTTCAGAGTTCCCCATTGCAAAATTTTCGTTACTATAATTACAAAAAATAAAATATCAATGAAGAGAGATTGAAAAAGAAAGTAATTAAAATATGTATATACATTTTTAAGAAGACTGACTAAGAGAGGAATAAAAAAAAAGGAGGAGGATTTAAAAAATGATGGAAATTGGAAGCAACTGGGGAGAAGACGGGAAAAAGGAATGGGAAAAAAAATGCAGAAAAATAAGGTGAAACAGGAAATAAAAAAATGAGAAAGAGTGAAAAGAATTAGTAAAAGAAGAAGAATAAAGTGATAAAGATGAAAAAGAATAAAACTTAAGTAGATAACACGTAGAAAACAAGATAAACGAAATGGAAAAAAACGAATTTAATGAAGCCAAACTGTAACCACGGAAACTATAGGGGAAAAAAATTAATGAACTAATAAAAAACAAAGTTAGGAATGATAAGAGATAGAATGATAAAAAAACAAGATAAATGGAGACATAGCAGACGGAGAGAAGAAAAGAATTCTCCCGAAAAGGGCTATAGCTTAGCTCTGAAGTCCACCTCAGGTGTGATGCTCAGGGAGGGGGAGACAACATCCAGGGGGGAGGGATCAGGAAGGGGAGAGGGAGAAGGCAAGGGGAAGGGATCAGGAAGAGGGGAGAGGGAGAAGGCAAGGGGAAGGAAAGGACTAACGGCAAGGAAAGGAGTAGGAAAAGACTAGGGAATAAGGGGTAAGCTGCAAGGGTAACTGATAATATTGTAATAAAGGGAAGGGGCTAAAGAAATTAGTAGAGCAAGTGAAAAAAGAAGAAAAAGGGGGAGGAGAAGTACTGAAACAGATGAGAAGGGGAAAAACCAGGTAAGTTATCGTAAAAAATGACAGAAACAGCTGGAAGTGAACTTAGGAGCAGAAGTAGTGGTTAGTGGCGAGTGAAAAAACAGAAACAGTGGCAAATAATGGGTGCAGATGCAGTGGCAGTAATGAGTGGTGGGGGTTGTAGAGGCAGTGGAAAAAGTGGTGTCTATAGAGTCAGTGGTTGTAATAAGTGGTGGCCGACAGAGGCAGAAATAGTGATATGTGGTGGTGACTGTGTTAGAGGCATTCATGATCGCTGGCGTGTCAAGGTAAGAGTAGGACAAGTTATACATGATGATGACTATAATTTAACCTTGATTAAAGGGAATTAAGCTCCAAGCGCTTTCGTGATCTGTCAGTCGCTTTCTCGCACGTCATCATCATGAAATTCAATTCCCTTTCCTAGCGGCAAAACTACATATTAAAATGCTTTTTCTGTAGATAATGCTTGAGAAATTACAGACTGGGGTCGCGGAGTAAGTAGCTCTACCGAGAATAAAAAAATTACCAGTGTCAATGTAAATTTAAGAAAATATTTTATTCTTGGTGAACTACTTATGCCACACCTTGCATTCAAGTGTCGTTTCACATCGTTTCACATATTTTGATCATCTTTGGATACGTGAAATTTTAGACTCGTTGTCCGTCAGTTTTCGTCTCTCAGGTCGCGTAATGTGACTCCGGTCAAGGCTGATGATTCCTCCGAGGAATTGAAAGGGTCAGTCACACGGCTAGTAGAGACATTACGCCTGACACCTGTGTTAGGATTAACGTCGTGTAGTTTGTACTGAATGTCTCTTAAATCCAGCTGCTGTGTGTGTGAAACTGTCAGGTGGTGGTCGGCAGGCGACCGAGTTTTACAAGGATCAATGTTTTTCGTCGTCATTGAAGTCTTTTAATCTGCCTAGCAATCACATAAAATCTGATGAGCGGAACAATATGCCTGCTGAAAATTAGACACATGTGCAACATCTCGGAATCTTTAATGTAGACGTTTCGCCATCCAGTGTCTTTATCAATACAAATTCTAGGACATAATTTGAAGGCAGTAGAACTATATACAGAAGATGAGGTAATTAGTCTCTCAGCCTTGGAGTTGGTGTGAAGAGCACCGTGGTCGTGAAGAATCTGAAGCACAGGCAAGAAGGCTGGCGCTTATATACTGGCGTCAGATGAAAAGGGGACGGGTAGCAGACGAAGGCATTGTCATTGGTAGGGGGGATTTCCCAGTGGAAGTAGATCATTCTCATGGGACAGGTTAGTAGTAGTGAGGAAGGTTGTGGAGACGTACTCTGAACCGAGATTCCATGATGTTGCAGTGTCTGACAAGTTGTTCATGAATGGTATACAATACCGACAAGATGACACTGCAACATCATGGAATCTTGGTACAGAGGACATCCCCAAAACCTCTCTCACTACTACTAACCCGTCCCTTGGGTATGATCTACTTCCTCTGGGGAATCCCACCTAACAGTTACAATGCCTTCGTCTGCTACCTGTCCCCTTTTCACCTGACGCCAGTATATAAGCACCAGCCTTCTTGCCCGTGCTCCAGACTCTTCATGACTACGGTGTTTTTCACACCAACTCCAAGGCTGAGGGACTGATTATTTCATCATCTATATATAGTTCTACTGTCTTCAAATTATGTCCTAGAATTTGAACTGAAACGTCTACATAAAAGATACCCAGATGTTGCACGTGTCTAATTTTCATCTTGTCGGTATTGTGTACCATTCATGAACAATATGCCTGCTGGTCCGTAAGAGGAAGCTACTTCCCATTCAGACTAGAACAATAGGTCTATTGGCTCGTAAAAGGTAGAGCTTACTACTAACTTTTCCAATTCAAACTACAACAGAAGTAGGTCCTACTAATCAATGGAAGCTGCAGTTTACTACTAATTTTTCCCCTTCAAACCAGAACATTACGCTTAATGGCTTTTTTATAGAGTCCCACATCAGAGACTATTGACGAAAATTAAAGCACACGGAATAGGAGGAGAATTTTTTTCCTGGATAGAGGCATGGTTGACAAATAGGCAGCAGAGAATTTGTATAAATGGGGAGAAATCAGAGTGGGGAAGCGTCACGAGCGGTGTTCCACAGTGTTTGGCCCCTTGTTGTTCACGATCTACATAAACGACATAGATGAGGGAATAAATTAGCGACATAAGCAAGTTTGCCGATGACACCAAAATAGGCCGTCGAATTCATTCAGACGAAGACATTAGGGCACTCCAGCAAGATTTGAATAGACTGATGCAGTGGTCGGAGAAGTGGCAGATGGAGTTTAATACAGGCAAATGTAAAGTTCTAAACATTGGAAAGGAAAATAAACATGCCACATATAAATTAAATAATGTAGATCTTAATATTACTGATTGCGAAAAGGATTTGGGAGTTCTGGTAAGCAGCAATCTAAAACCACGATAACATTGCATAAGTGTTCGCAATAAAGTGAACAGATTCCTTGGCTTTATATCAAGAAGCATAAATAATAGGAATCCTCAGGGTGTTCTTCAACTCTATATATCCCTCTATATATCCTTGATTAGGCCTCATCTAGATTATGCAGCACAGTTTTGGTCACCGTATTACAGAATGGATATAATTGATCTGGAAAACGTACAAAGGAGGATGACAATGTTAATCCCATGTATCGGAAATCTTCCCTATGATGATAGACTGAGGACCCTGAATCCGCACTCTCTAGAAAGGCGTAGAATTAGGGGGGATGGGACTGAGGTGTATAAATGGAAAACAGGAATAAATAAAAGGGATGTAAATAGCGTAATTTGTAGATGAATGGTTCAGAGAACCGACATGTTGATAAATTAGACACATATGCGTTGCATATGTGTCTAATTTATCAAATAGCGTAATAAAAATATCTAGCCTAGACAGGACTCGCAGCGATGGTTTCAAGCTGGAAAAATTCAGATTCGGAAAGAATATAGGAAAGCACTGGTTTGGTAATAGGGTTGGTGACGAGTGAAACAAACTCCCCAGTACAGTTATAGAGACAATAACTTTGTGTAGTTTTAAACTAGGTTAAATAAATACATAAGTGGGTGCAGGTGGGTGTGATTTGGACCTGGCTAGCTTGTGGTACTAGGTCAGATGCCGTGCTCCTTCCTTAAGTTAATGTGACCTGCCTTAACTAGGTTAGGGGACTGGCTTAAGCCAGTAGGAGACTTGGACCTGCTGCAGTGTAGGCCTGCTGCAGTGTTCCTTCTTTATGTTCTTATATATATATACACTGCTAATTTTTCTCACTTAAGCAAGAAGAATAGGCCTAATGGGACACTAGAGTCATTTCAGACACAATCTTTCCAAATTATATACTGTTTCTATGTGTGTGTGTGTGTGTGTGTGTGTATGTGTGTGTGTGTGAACGTAAAAACATAAAAAAAGAAGCGCTGCAGCAAGTCTACCAGCCCATGCTAGGCATATCCAACTTGTACCCACCCACACCCACTCATAAACTTGTTTGACCTATTTTTAAAGCTACACAAAATTTTCGCTTCAAAGACTCTACATGAGAGTTTGTTTCACTCATTCACAAATCTATTACTAAACCAGTGCTTTCCCCTAGCACTTTCTAAATATATTTTTTTCCAACTTGAACTCATTGCTGAGAGTCCTGTCTTTGTTATAAATTTTTGGCACGTTATTTATATCCCATTTATTTATTCCTGACTTTCATTGATGCCCCTCAATCATATTCCATAGAGTACAGACTCACTGCCCTCAATCTGTCCTCGACTGAAAGATTTTTGATACATGGGATCGCCTTTGTCAACATTCTTTGTATTTAACGTGAATATATTTTAAATAAATCAGGAGAAGGGTGGGGCTTGAGCCCGTGGCAAGTGAGATCGATAACTCGCGGGCCAGTGCGTTAACCACTCGCCTAGTTGGTATATTTCTATACACCATAGGGAAATTAGCATGGGCTCTACTTCCCTATGGTATATAGAAATCTACCTAGTTGGATAAATCTTATTAGTAATCCTAACTAGTAATCCTCAGGCAAAGGTGACTAGCATTCCTCAGATGAGGGTAACTGGTAATCCACAGGTGAAGATGACTGGGAAACCTCAGGTGAAGATGACTGGTATTCCTCAAGATATTTATTCCTTAGTTAACTCTGGCTCTGTTCCAGAGCACTTCAGCATTCTTATAGTTTAGCACACACGTCCTTCATACTTACATGTGGTCATTAGACACTCTTCTCGTTACATCAGCAACAACACACGTCAATAATATCTCAACACGAACACGCAACACCATCCTCTTTGCAACAGTAGCAACTACACACGTCAATAATGCTGCATCATAAGCATACAACTCTCTTCTTGCAACAATACTAGCAACGCACCGACAATCCTACTGTCCACCCTTCTATTTCCTTCAGCGACTCGCGCAATCATCTCAGAGAAAGAAGACTTGCTGTCAAGGAATAAACAAATTACCATCAGTAAACCAATCACTATACATCACCGGAAGTCTGCTGAGCCATTTTGTAGCCCGTCCATTACATACGACTTTTATTTCATTTTCTTACTGGCGTCTGATCTACAACGTTGACAATATTAATCCTCCGTGAGCAGTTACGATAAAGATACATTTATTTTGGGAGGTCTGGTGGAAGAGACGCTCTTGCTTTATTATGCTCACAAAGTTTAGTCAGAATAATTTATACTATTCAACATAAATTTAAAAACAGTCGATTTTATTTTATCGTTTCCATTAGTACTACTACTGTTAATACTGCTGCTAGTAATACTATTAACTACTGCTATAGCTACTACTTCTATTACTTCTGTTACAATAGCTGCTACTACCACTGCTACTACTAATAATAAAGTTATGAAGACGAATAAAACGAAAAAAATAAAGACATGGACTTTATAATTATTATTAGTATTATTATGTTGATTGGGAAGCGCTAGATCTCTAAGGTTCATATGGCGACTGACATATAGCGAGGTATATCACATTTCATTCGTGAAAGATAAGGGTAATATTAATTCCATGGAATAAAAACCCTTCGCAAGCATCACAGCGCCTCTCTTAAAGTGAGTATGGAATTGTTAGTCATAAATCTGTAGTTCGGGTCACTTTCCCAGCTACACTGTATGAAATAAACATATATCAACATTACTCAACATATGTCTCGCAACATTGCTCTAGGGATGTTTCTATCACAATTTATGTCACAATAATGAATATTATTTACAAGTAAATACAAATATACTATTTAAATGCCACATTCATCCATAGAGGCATTACCATAACAATCGTATTTTATTGTATATAGTATTTTGTGTGTATATTATATATATATATATATATATATATATATATATATATATATATATATATATATATATATATATATATATATATATATATATATATGCAATAAGATCACAGTAAACAGGTGATTTCAGAATATGCAAAACAACCACTCTGAAAGAATAGAGAAATTCCAAGCGCTTTCGTGACTACTCACATTATCAAGGAACTATAATGTGAGTAGTCACGAAAGCGCTTGGAATTTCTCTATTCTTTCAGAATGGTTGTTTTGCATATATATATATATATATATATATATATATATATATATATATATATATATATATATATATATATATATATATATATATATATATATATATATATAGCTGAATGACAACTGTTTGGAATGGTGGAAAGAAATGTAGATCAGTTCACGTAGATGTTTCTAAGAGCGCATCCTACATGGGAAGAGAACCAGTCAAAAGCCACTAGCATGACTTTATTAGATGTCAAGGAAGAATTTTAAGGACAGCAGAAAAAGACAGCCCAGCAAATAAGCGTTGCAGGTATAGCAATAAACAGGAGAATATATCGCTAGTGATGTGTCAAGGATCAATAACAAGCCAACGAATTTCAGTACATTATGTTGCTAAGGAGCAATACCAATTCTTACTCGTGTTTGTGGCATTATTTTTCCTAAGTCATGGAAATTTCCTCACAAATTAGCCTCATAAATCAAACACACCTAACAATTGTTAACTTTTTATAGGTTCAAAAAATTTCTTAACAGATAAAAAGATTTTTTTCTAATTATTACGCAAGGATTAACTTTTTCAGTGTTATGTAAACTTTCCACTGTTACTTAAATTTATTCTTATTATTAAATCCACAATATATATGCGCCAACGAAATAGCCATCTGTTCAGTTCACCAGTTTCTCTGTTTTATATTTGCAAAAAGAAGGAACGCTTGCTATTGCATATGCAGTTTTTATCTGTACAGTACACAGAGAATGGGTATTAAGGAAAATAGAAAATGGATATACTAACTGAAAAAAATATTATGGTCCCTTCCCTATGACATTCAAGTGACTATGCAATTATGGTTTTTTCTTCCACAAACATGCTTTCAGTAGCCATAGGGCATAAGGCAAACGCAGTAGAGAAGGATGCTGCAGGGCCTTCCTACATTTAACTACAGTGGTAATTAATCCATAAACAACGAAATAGCACGATTAGGACCCATTGGGAGATTATGGTCGGATGCAAAGGGTTAACAGGTGTAACAAAAGCCAAAACGTCGAATTGTAGTTTATAGCAGCCAGTTGTCGAAATGCGAGCGTAGAATCACATTTAAGGTAGTGCGGAGAATTCGTGAAAATATCAGGTTTAAAACTATGTACAATAGCTTCTATAATAAATGCATCTAGTTTGAACAAGCCTCAGCTATTATTATGTAGAGAATTTTATAATGTTTTATAATTTTGGATTCAAAGATATGTTTTTTTCCAGCCAAGACGAACTAGGAACTATAACCCTGACTTCCGGCAGTTCCACAGGATTATTGCAAACACATGTGTGATAAAATTTGGCATTACAGTCTTACGATGTCCGAATCGAGTACGGGTGTAGAGTTAACCTAACATCAAGGGGTTTGCATGTCAAACATAAATTATAATCGCTTCACCTCACTATGTAAACGTCATTTACACATTTTTTTGACGAATTATTGATTAAGATGCTCTATATTTATAAATGTCGTGCCAAATAAGCCAAACCGTTAAGTTAGGCTCAAAAATCAAGGGGTATTTTCTGCCGAATAAGTAGAGTGAAATTTTTTTTATGCCATAAATCTGCGATAATCAGTCCTCCCATAATGTAATAAAAAATCATATATATTTGAATTTAGGTAATATTACATAAATTTAAAGTGACCAATAAAGTATTTCATAAAACTTGGCTAGAAAATATTCGGTTAGGTTAAATTAGGTTAGGTTAGGTTAGGTTAATTAAGGTTAGGTTTTTAAGTTAGTGATGGTCCAAAGAATTTTTTACAATATTTATCTTCTCCTACCACCCCTTATATATGCTATGTTTTTGAACTTTATATGAAAACAAAATACATACAAACATACATGTTCAAAAACACTAATCTCAAGGCCGAAGGAGAATCGAATTTACGAACCTTGTGACAAGGTACGCAGGGAGCAGAGTACTGTGTACCTTGTCCCAAGATTTGTA
>NC_091317.1:15918019-15938019 GCF_038502225.1 Cherax quadricarinatus
GTGTGTGTGTGTGTGTGTGTGTGTGTGTGTGTGTGTGTGTGTGTGTGTGTGTGTGTGTGTGTGCGAGTTTGTGTTCGCGAGAGAGTGGCCGAGTAAGAAGGCATCATTTCAAATCCTGAATAATGTTAAAATTAAAACTCTCATAATCCACTGCATATTCTCAACCAATATAAAAAAAATGCTAAAAGAAGAAAATAAATAATAACACAAGAACCTAACGTATACTTTCTCCAGAGAGAAATTTCTTAGTTTCTCCTCATGCAAAACACAAAGACAGTGGAGCTTTCAGTTACATGAAAGACAAAATAAATGACAAAAACCTTTCCCACTATCTTTTTATGAATGCAATAACTATTTTTTTGTGAAACCCAAATTATTATTATTATTATAATCAAGGGGAAGCGCTAAACCCGGAGGATTATACAGCGCCTGGGGGGGGGATGTGGAAGGCATTCAGGCTTAATTCGGGGAACTGGAGCACAGATCCAATTCCCTAAATCAAGAGCCCCTCACCAACATCAAGGAACCTTCCTTGAGGGGTGTGAAACCCAAAAACTTTTATTACATGCATTAAACAATGTCAATAACCGATATGAAATGAACTGGTTTTTCTAGAGCGCAATACTATTACGCCAAGAATAAGACTATAGTAATAACTAAAGCAAAACACGAGGTATGTTAAAAAAAACAGGTCATATGAAACCAATGTAAAATCACCTTAAGTTGTCGCAATGTATTTACAAATCTTTTACGAAAAACGTTTCTACATCTAAGATTTTTTCACGAAGAAAATACTGGGATCTCATCTTAGGAATCTTAGTTTTTCATGTGTGCGCGCACACACACATAAAATATATACTATATTATATATATATATACTATATTATATATATATATATATTATATATATATATATATATATATATATATATATATGTACAAAGATTGCGGCCAGCAGGATTCGAAGCCACGTTTGTTGCCGTCCACGAACGTGGTTTAGCCCCAAAAGTGACGACTTGAACCGCTTAGCTACAGATGCTTCAAAACGCTAGGCAGGCAAGTTACGAGCCATGTTTCTTCCTAGCGCCTGGCACACCAGTGAGCCTCAGGCATGATCTCCAGATATTTCATTTTCCTATGGGTTCTGACCTTGCGAGCAATGCTATGTCAATGTACCTCGCAGAACCAAGTTAATGTACATAAGCAGAAGGATCGCAGAATGTTGATTTCCCTGCCCAAAACCAACAGGATCCTTCATTATATACGATCGGCAAGATTCGATAGTCCAAGGTCTGTGTGATGAAACACTAAAGGAGTTACCACTGTAAGAAGAGCAACGGTAAACAAAATTTAGAACTGCTGTACTCGACCCTTGACCCTGATAACGCAACATTTACTTACCTTACTTTATTTGTGATATTTTCATCTGGTGTGGACATATAGAAGCAATCGTTACTTCCAAGAGGCTTCGGCCTCTTGAAAACACTGTAGTTACTCAAAAACATTAATTTTGTCCAAAATACTGTGGTCGTTTAAAAGCACGGAGGTCTTCCGAAAACACTATAATTATTTTCTCTTTCATTCTCATCATGTTAGTGGAGAATTTCTTAAAAAAGAATAAGCTTATTTAAAAGTAAACTTATTAATCACTTATAAAATCATAGTATAATTCAGTATATTCACTCAAAACTACTACGTACATGATGCTATAACCTTTTCTAAGATGCCAAATACATTGGCAAGTTTCAGTAATATTCACAGGAGAGAAACTTGTGTACTAACAAGAGTGACGAATGAGAGGTTGTCAAACGTCGCCCCCTTCCTCCCTCCCTTGTAGTCAGTGCAGCTGTGGTGGTGCTGATGGCTACTGCGACCACCCATCACCATTCACCATAATCGATGGTTAGTTCATTAATTTTTTTTTTATATTTTATTTAAAACAATACAATACATTAAATAGATAAAAGAACACATTATCAGGTCTTACACAGAATTATAAATTTCATTAACAAAGCACACAGACATTTAACTTTGTGCTAACACAAACTGTCCCTCATCGCCAATGCATTTTATTTTATTTAAAAGTACATCACAGCACATAAAAAATAACAAACAGGCTTTATCTGCCAACAAATGTAATAAACTTTCCATGGCCATATAATACCACATACAGATATAATTATACATCATGTAACAAAAATTATCTAATGAAAACACAAACAGTAACCAAAGTAAGGAGAGAATTGATACATACTTCCGTACTAACTACAACAAAAGTAAAACAAGATATTCTGTACTATGACTGAACGTCATAAGGTACAAACTCAAAAGGGCACAGTATGTTACATACCGTAGCCCTGCAAACTAAAACCCCCCCTTCCCTAGACAGAACCCCCCCTTCCCTATACAGAACCCCCCCCCTATCTGAAAAGTACAACTTAAAATCAGACCCACAAGAGTGCACAATAAATTAAGTTAACCCTAACACATCTATAATGCATATCCAAAAGTATGAATCTTACGACACGTAAGAATATGAAGCATAAAACACAATGATACATCTGTTCCCTAAACTTGTAATGGTAAAGGATATAACTGCCTCACGGCTTACAAAACAAACTGCAAGTGCAATAAGTACATTATGTAAATATAGAACAGTTTGATTTCTAACATTGGTTAGAAAGTATTTCCTATAGTCAAATTACATTAACAAGATCCGTCCACATCATAATCACATAGTATAATTCAGTACATTCACTCAAAACTACTACGTACATGATGCTATAACCTTTTCTAAGATGCCAAATACAGTGGCAAGTTTCAGTAATATTCACATGAGAGAAACTTGTGTACTAACAAGAGTGACGAATGAGAGGTTGTCAAACGTCGCCCCCTTCCTCCCTCCCTTGTAGTCAGTGCAGCTGTGGTGGTGCTGATGGCTACTGCGACCACCCATCACCATTCACCATAATCGATGGTTAGTTCATTAATTGGGTTACAAACCTATCGATTTTATGAGGGCTGTTAAGGTTACACGTAACCTGTTAACTATCAGTGATGAGTACTTTAATCTCTAGAGTAGATATTAAATTCGTATCGTATATATACTGATAGACACACACCTCACGGTATATATATATGTCGTGTGTCGGACCTGAGATATGGCTGTCACCAACTTTTCAACTAAAACACTACATTGACACCTGCTGCCCAGTGCTTGACCATTCTCTGTTACTGCCTTCTATTTGCATTATATGTAATAAGCTACATCTAGTATTATTTAATTAGAATGAACAATTATCTAGAAATTTAACCGTTTTTTGGGCAGTGTTACCAAGTAGCGGCTTAAAATAATAAAGCCTGGGTGGGTGGGACTTTAGGTTTAAAGCTTATCGATTACGCGACGAGTTGTTTTTATGTTGCATGTCACCTGTACACCACCACTCAAGAATAGTTTAATCCCTAACACAGGGATTAAAATAAACTTTCATCTCTCTCTCTCTCTCACTCTCTCTCTCTCTCTCTCTCTCTCTCTCTCTCTCTCTCTCTCTCTCTCTCTCTCTCTCTCTCTCTCTCTCTCTCTCTCTCTCTCTCTCTCTCTCTCTCTATCTCTCTCTCTCTTTCTCTCTCTCTCTCTCTCTCTCTCTCATTATCAACTTCCCAATCATTTTCTCTTTAAAATTAACTCCCTCTCTTTTTCTTTTCAAAACTGCGTATATTTTCGTTTCCCTGGGAGAGAGGAGCGGAGGTGTTGATGAGTCTGGGGACGGATGAGCAGACAAACTGGATTCCAGCCACAGGATGAAAATTACCGTGGCAGGTGCGGCTGCAGGCAGAAAGAAACATAGGTTTTCTAGGAGTCTTGGTTTCAGGGAGAAACCGGGGTTTCAGGGAGAAGCCTGGGTCTCAGGGAGAAGCCTGGCTTTAAGGAAAGAGCCTGGCTTTCAGGGAGAAGCCTGGCATTCAGAGGCGAGACGCGAAGATTAGCAACGTATTTTCGATGAAGATGATGCTGTCGTATGGCTTCAGAAGATGTGACCTTCGCGTTCCTTGTACGTATTTTAGCTTTGTGTATGCATGTATGTATGTATGTATGTATGTATGTATGTATGTATGTATGTATGCAGTTTCCATATAGATTTTTTAGTTCTACATTTATTTCTGATAAAGAAGTAACCTTTCTTCTCCACGTTCACACTAGAGTATTTTGTATGTCATGAACGTGTCTCGTCTGGCTCTTCCGGAGAAAGGGAAGGAAGGACGGATGGGGGAAGGGGAAGGAGTATAGTTCTTGCAATCGTTCTTCTACCTCGTACTTCTCAACTCAAGTACTTATACTGCATGCACCACTAAAATTAACCCTATAACTACTGCTACCACCACACACCCACAGCACCACCCTTACCATCATCACCATCATCAGCACTATGACCACCACCACCACACACCACCTCCGTCACAATTAGATTTTCCCCCACTACCCCCGCCCCCTCCATTACCTCTACCACTCCACCATTACCCCTACTATTCTCCGCCACAAGCACAATTACCACCTCCATCTTCACCGCAACCACCACCAACACCCCCTGCTACCTCCATCACAAACTCAATTACAACCACCACCACCAGCGCCGTCCCGACAAACATCAACACCGCAACTACCTCCACCACAATTACCGCCACCACCCACGCCGACACTATCACTCCAAAGGTTAATTGACATCCTTTGTTCCTCGTGCAGAGTAAATCGTCTCTTACACGAGGAAGATAACCTTTAGTAATGACATCAGAGGAGCAGCGAGCCTATTAGCTGCGGAATGTCTGAGGTGTGACAGTGAAACTTAAGTGAAGTGGAGAGAGAGAGAGAGAGAGAGAGAGAGAGAGAGAGAGAGAGAGAGAGAGAGAGAGAGAGAGAGAGAGAGAGAGAGAGAGAGAGAGAAAGAGAGAGATTACGCAACTCTGCTAATTAGGCTTATACAGGTATCTTTCACAGGTGTAACGCCTGTTTGCTTGCCTAATTAGCCGTCACAGTAGGTAGGTGTTATAGGCTGGGCTGAAAGCCTTGTGTATTGGATTCCGGTTTTCACATCTTACGTTTGTACTCTCAAAGAAAAAATGTATACATTCAAACATATATATATATATATATATATATATATATATATATATATATATATATATATATATATATATATGTTCATTTATTTTATTTATTTTATTTATTTATATATATTTATTTATTTATATAACCGTTGTAAAAAATACCATTTTCATAGACACTAATTAATTGTATTGATATATAAATCGCTTGTGAGGTCAGGACGAACAGGAGAATGAAATAGCTTGAGACCATACTTGTAAACCATGGCTTGTAAACCAGGCTGCCCAGCTTATGTGGCATTTGTGGCCGAGTGTTGAAGAGCATCACTTGGCAACCTTGGCAGTGTTCCTGTAGTGGATTTGAATCCTGCTGACCGTGATCTTTCTCTGTATATATATCTACCTGTTTCGTATGATTCTTCATCCATCATCAGAAATTTAAAATCATGCTATAATTTATTATATGTAAATAATAACTAGATGTTTAAAAGGCATACA
The DNA here is from genome assembly GCF_038502225.1 of Cherax quadricarinatus. Lineage (NCBI taxonomy): Eukaryota > Metazoa > Arthropoda > Malacostraca > Decapoda > Parastacidae > Cherax > Cherax quadricarinatus. The sequence continues at coordinate 15,923,618 of NC_091317.1, forward strand.
ACAAAAGCTCTTTATTGGTAAGACCTTTCACCTACAAAAGACTTTATCAACCACATAGAATATCAAAGATGGTGACATATGTACGGTGCTGAGAAGAGGTGGAATTAGGTGCTGGAGGAGGTTGAAGTTGGTTGAAGGAGGCATGTCCCATTCAAGACATTACTCGCAAGAATGGATTCAAGGTGGACAAATTTAGATTTACAAAGGATATAGGAAATCACTTAGTTAAACTACTGGACAATTGTAGATGAGTGGAGCAAACCTGAAAGTAGTATCACTGAAGCGAGAGCCTTGGAAAGGTGGGAGTGAGCTGGATATGCCTACCACGTAGCATGCGCTAGCAGGCCTCTTGTGTTTTGTGTCCCATTCGGTGTAGGTGAGGTGACTTGTCAGGCTATGGAGAGGTGTGAAGGGAAGGAGGGGGATTGAGGTAACGTTAGGCATGACCTGGATAGCCAGGTCACAGTACTGATTTTTTTGTTGTTGTTACGTCAGGGTGCTTGCCTCTGTTCTCTGTGACAAGTATAGTCGCTGCTGCAAGATATAACAGTCTGTCTCTGTTGCTTTCCTGGTACAAAAGAGGCGAGCGACGCTTGCTCGAAGTTGAGATGTGCGTGTGTGTGTGTGTGTGTGCGTGTGTGTGTGTGTGTGTGTGTGTGTATGTGTGTGTGTGTGTGTGTGTGTGTGTGTGTGTGTGTGTGTGTGTGTGTGTGTGTGTGTGTGTGTGTTTGTGTACCAAACACGCCTTCCTTGTGTCGTGCATCCTACACGAACACAGATACGCCAGTAGAATGGACGACATCACATCGAAGCTGATTGCCTTCCATTCTCCAGGCCCTGAATGACCCTTGCGGGTTTATCACTTTCCATGAATATAATAATAACTATTAAGGTATTAAACCCTCGAGTCTGAAGACACACGGCATATCCCCATGACTCAGATCTGATATACAGTATTTAGACTTTGAGACGTGATACCCTCTAGTCTGAAGATGTAAGACCTGATTTGCTTGAGGGGGAGGAGGAACACGTATCATTCAGGTCTAATGAACTAAAATGACGCATAAAACTCTCAAATCTGAAGGCTTCCTACTAGCAATAGTTCCCAAGATCAGTCGTAGTAGCAATAGTTCTCAAGAATAGTTATAATAATAAGTGTTCCCAGGAGTGCTAGTGTGGGGAGCGAAGGAGTTAGTAATAGTGGTCATCAGTAGTGATGATTGTGATAGGTTTCGTTAAACTAAAAACTAGCCTGAGCTTGCTACCACCTGCAGCTCACAAGACTGCCATCCCCACGAGCCCCTTTGGGGCGGGGCAGATGGCAGACCAGAGGCCTAGCTTCTCCCTGAGAGCCCCGTGAGGGCGGGGATTGTGGGTAGGCCTGGGGACACTTGGTCCCAAAAGATTAGGGGGTACTTGTACCTCCTCCCATGGGAGACTTAGGTCTCGAGACACTCCCCAGATAAGGAGCCAAGGCTGGGTCACCGCTATTGAAAAAGACCCTGGCCGGGGGAATACCGGCGAATAAACAAAAAAACAAAACAAAAAAAACTAAAAGCTACTAATAATAGTAGTGCTTAAATGTTTATTAGTGGTAGTTGCAGTGCTTAGTTTTGGTCATCAACAGTGTTGCTCGTGGTGTTCAACAGTTGCAGTGAAGTTTAGCAGTTCTCGTAGTCGACGGGGTCGAGTTCTGTCAGCCTCCGACCGTCGGAACAAGTGGAATAGATGTCGAAACCGTTTATCAAACTAGAATTACGCACAGCCCAGGCTATGTCACATCCACACTGGAGAGGGTTTCCTAGGAGAAGGGAAGGAGGGTCAGGGGTTACTGTTACCACAAGAGAGAAGGAGAACAGTTAAAGCTATTAATTAGGGAACACTTTTTCTACTGGACAAACTATAATGTAAGCCACCAAGTTGTTAGAAAAGTCGCTGTTTGCAGTGAAACTTGTTTACGACTCTTCGTCTAGAACTGTATTTCATTAAGAATCATTAAAATAATGATGCACAATACCGACGAGATGAAGAATTAAAAACAAGTCCTACACTTGGGTATTTTTATCAAGTATTCAAAAAAAAAAAAACAGATACTTGGCCATATAAGACAAACGAGCATCCTGAGGTCAGGCGCGAAAGAAGTCAAAAGTGGGTTTCGTTTGTAGGAAGTATTTTTATTATATAAGCCGTAAAAAGTATTAGCGTTGGGACTTAACATTGTGTACAGTCCCTTGTTTTGTTCTCTGAAGTCAGCTGATTTGCGGTTGCTTCCAGAATCCTGCATTTGATTTTGTCCGATACAAATGTAATGCTGCTCCATAGTTCATAATGTCTGAGTGAAGACTGGTGAACAATGCACATGTTGATGTGGCCCACCGTACAAGCATACTTGTGTCTTGAGGCGAGTCTGAAGCTCACGCCCTGTCTCACAGATATCAACTTTGCATCATCCTCTCCCAAGGTATGCAGTATATTTCAGCAGCAGAAGTACATATAGGTCTGGGAGATCTGGTATGTCTCTTGAGGTTCTGCTGGCTTCGACAGCAATGTTCGTGCTGGCTTTACGGAAAATGGGGTTGACAGCGGAGGTAACCCGTCCTGCAGGAAGGACAAGAGAAGGATAAGTGTCGACGGGTTTCTGGGTAGTGGAGCGGATGATCAAATCTTTCCTTTCGTAAGAGTGGCTGATGCGTAGTGAGCTTTTGGATGATGAAGGAGACAAGAAAAACCTATGATGACTTCACGTTTAGTCTTGGGGTCGTAGTGGTAAAAAACACTGTAACAAACCACGGAACGAATGGGGTTTGAACCCATGCTTTGTTTGCAATCGTGCTATTACGATTTCGTGAGTCATAACAACAGTGTAGCAAAACATCTTTGTTGATGAATTGCCAATAAACCCAGTGTTCGAGAGTGATTTCTTCCTCGATGATCACGTCAAAAAAAGGGCAACGCGTCATCTTTTTCTTCCTCCAAAGTTAACGGAATTTTTGTTTCTTCTGAGCTGAGTACGTCCTTAAATTGATGATGATTAAATTTTCTTAAAACAAAAACCAAGACGTTATCAACATTCCTCAGCCGTGATATGTTGCGTGAGATGATGCTCTTGAAGCGGACTTTCTCTAAATGTTTGTGCCAAATGATAGCCAAGAAGGCATTGAAAGACGAACACATCACCACCTTATATTTCTGTCTGTAAAAGTCATCCCGAAGGAGAAAAGTCTGAACCTAACACATAACTCGATGAGATCCATGAAGTCGTGTTTAGGAAGCGGATGCTGCAAGTCGCCAAGAATTACGTCGGAAAAAGTAAATAACCTGAGCAGTAGGTACCCGCGTTAAGAAGTGACGTTAAGGCTGGTGAGTTTTTTCTCATTTTTGGTGGTGACTTAATTCAGTCTGGAAAAGAATATCTCTGGAGTGGCAGAGATGAGAGTTGCTGAAGAAACCAAAGAATCTGGATGGGTATCTAACCATGACCCCCACCAATCAATAGGTGCACTGCCGATCCCAGATGAGATGGATCAAAAGGCTGCATCATTCTCTCCCAACCATCTTCCGTAATGTCAACACGACCATTGTTGTCGTAACCAGCAAAACCATCGAAGGTATCACCATGTCTCATAGACCCAAGAGGGCCACTGGTGCAGGGTTTGCAGCATTCCGAGTGAGGGAATGTAGTAAGGTAAAAATCGATGAGAGAGAGGGCGTGATATTCCGACTAGTAGGAACATAAATATGCTTGCAGGATGGACCATATTAACAGCGTATGCGTCGTTCTCCGCAGTCTACACCGTTACACCATCAACCATTGAGCAACACTGCAGCTGTATCAGGATGAAATCTACGGAAAGATACACAAATAACCCGCACACAGGAGAAAGAAACGAACTTATTACGACCTTTCGGTCCGACTTGGACCATTACCTGTATGACTAGTTAATGATTCAAGTCGGACCGAAACGTCGTCATAAGTATGTTTCTTCTATGTGCGGGATATTTGTGCACTATTCCAATCCCGGTATTGTGACTTTTTACACCCTAAGGCAGGTTTCTGGAACATCCCACTATTTATTTACATAACACTATCGAAAAAAAAACAAGGGAATGCACAATATGGCATGTCCTTTGGCTCATATTGTGCACAGTTTATATAATAAAATGCTTCTTATAGACCTGACCCATAACCGTCTTTTCCCTCCTCGCCTTCCACGTACATCGACACCTGTCTCTTACTATACTACAACATTGTAATAAAGTTGGTAGAATTACCGACAATATGTAAAGTAAAAGGACACAAGTGCAACTAATGTGACATTTTATTGTGGCAACGTTTCGCTCTCCAGGAGCTTTGTCAAGCCGTTACAAATAAGACACATACCCTCTGTGTCCATGTACTGTTTGTAACGGCTTGACAAAGCTCCTGGAGAGCGAAACGTTGCCACAATAAAATGTCACATTAGTTGCACTTGTGTCCTTTTACTTTACATACTACAACATTATTCTTTTGACCTCTCCTGCCCGATCTCAGTGTGTATATTTCCCTTATAAGACAGCTGTGTATTTTTGCATACTTCATAATATCCAGTTCTATACGAAACGTTATAAGAGAAGGCGTCGCTACAAACATAGTGTCTTTCTAAACATTATACATTGTACTGCAGGAGCGAGAACGTTATGCAACAACAGTCACTGATTCGTATCTTGTTGTTGCTACCTGCAAACCACTAGCCATTAACTAGCAGTATTCAAGTAGTTCTGTTCTTAAGTACGGTTTCTGTTTCATTAATATAATCTATCTGGCTTGCATTGACTATTAAATAGCGGCTTCATTCGTATACTTACTTGCAGTTAACATGCTCTGAATTAACCTCTGAATTAACGGCGTCTTCCTGGTTTATCAGTAACAATTAATATGTTGTTTCAACCTGCCATGGTTTCAACGTGGTAGTTAGTGGTAATCAGCCAGTGCTTTCTACTCTGCAGTTATATTTAACTAGAGGTTCAGACCCGGTAAATACTACATGGAAATAAGGTGTGAATAAATAACTGTGAGTGTTGTACACTCATACACAATTGGTAAATAGTAGCAGTGAGTTAGGTGTTTCTAGACTTGGTTTACACTCACCATAAGTAAATATTAGCAGTGAGTTAGGTGTTTCTAGACTTGGTCTACACTCACCATATAGGTAAACAGCAGTAAACTAGGTGTTTCTATTAGTGTACACTTACCGTAGGGGTCGATGTAACCTCCTTGGAGCAAAATGGGTTTCCAGATATTTTCTTCCAGTACTCTTAATGCGTTGTGATGTATGTAGATCCACCCGTTGACCAAACCTAAATGAAGACAGGATCAAGAGAAAATATTAATGTAAAACGCACATTCCCTGGGAAAGTCTGTTATATCAGAAAAAGAATCGCCTTAACGTGGGCTTGAACAGGTCTATACGATCACATATCTCCCTGTTTAAGACGATATATCGTCTATAAAAGACTTTATCTTGTGCGTGAGCATTATTTCATTATTTTAGTCGGTCGACTTCTGGCCAGTCAATACAGTATACATTTTGTTGCAGAATTATGATCTGACCAACAGATAGAATAGAAACGAATTCTGGTTGTTGCTCTCTCTCTCTCTCTCTCTCTCTCTCTCTCTCTCTCTCTCTCTCTCTCTCTCATATTTCAGACAGCTTGAGATACCAAGTACCTTATTCTATAAGGAAGCTTTTCCTTATTCTGTGAAGCTCATTCCTGTACTTGTTTTCTTTAGCTGATTGTCTCATCGGCGAGAGTTTACGTTCAAAGCAGTTTACTACAAATTCTGTGGGATAGTTACAATACTGGTATACAGTAACGAAAGGATGATGAATAAGACATTGGATATCTTCATCTGAATACTTTATGCCAAGAATGAGTCACAAAACAGATAGATGGCCTCGAAGAGAAGTCACTGACGCGCACTTCCGTGGGAAGAACCCTGACCGACCCAAACCAGAGGGAGAGCCAGCCACAAGCCCAGAGCAATCTCCGAGACACTAGCACTAGACTGTTGCTAGTGATGTGAACACTGCAGCATCCTTAGCTCCTGTCGGTATTATATACCAAGGTTTTAATGATACTTGTCTGACAGCGCAGGACTAAGGAATCTGGGTACAGAGAACATGTCCTACAACTTATTTGCTAACCTTTGGCCCAACTCGTGTGTATGATGTACTTCTAATAGTAGATTTCCCCAGCCAGAGACGTGACTACAGCTGCTCAATCTCATTTACCTCCAGCATATAAGAGTCCATCTTCCTGTGTGAGTTTGAAATTCATCAAGACTAAGGTTCTGAACACCGGCTTCCAGGCTGAGTAACTGATTGTCTCATAGTTCTGTATAGTTCTGCTAGGCTGAGGGACAGATTACTTAATCATCTACTGTCCCCAGTATCTATCTACACACACACACACACACATATATATATATATATATATATATATATATATATATATATATATATATATATATATATATATATATATATATATATATATTTATAATATATATGTATATATATATATATATATATATATATATATATATATATATATATATATATATATATATATATATATATATATATATATATATATATATATATATATATATATATATATATATATATATATATATATATAAATATATATATATATATATATATATAATATGTGTATATATATATATATAATATATGTATATATATATATATATATATATATATATGTGTATATATATATATATATAATATATATATATATATATATATATATATATATATATATATATATATATATATATAGGGAGGTACCACCTCTAGAACTGTCCTAGGGACCCTCATCCTCAGAGAAAAGAATAAACTTGCTTCAGGGAAAACTCAAGGTTCTCCCTGAAGCTGTTTGAGAATTTTCTCCTACCATCCCCCTGTATTTAATATATATTTTATTTAAAGACAAAATACATTGACAAAACATTCACAAAGATTCAGTAGGAAGTAAAACAACATAGGTAACTCAGAGCTACATCTAGAATACTTCGTCCAGCTCCCCGGCGGTGGGCCGCGTGCCCAGAATGCTGCAGGCATTTCCTCTCTGGATCGCAACACTGAGTCTCTGAAAGAGGAAGCTGTTCGCCCTTAGGTCCTTGGTTTCTATGATGAGCTTTTCACCAAGCTCTTTGAGGAACTTTAGAGCACACTTCCCCCATGCTCCAAGGGTCTCCGACCCTATTGGGATGAAGTTATAGCAAGGGGAAAGGTCTTCATATTTGCGGATCTTCTGGGTCTCCCTGTGGCTGGCAGCTCCACCCCCTTCCACTACGGAGTATGGCAAGTAGGTGTCTGTCAATGTGGCGGCACAGGTGTAGTCCCAGGCAATCTGCTTTCCATCCTTCCAAGCTAGCATAGTGACTCCATCAGGACACTTTTGACTTCCGTCAGACCTCTGCACTTGGGGTTCCCGTTGAGCTGGGCAAAGGGCTGTGGCAAGGCTTCTCTTTATGATGTCATTGACCTCCTCATGCCTGGCATACTTCCTTTCTGCTGTGACACACGAGACCATGAAGTCCGAATTGATCAGCTGTCGCCCTGCCGCAAATACACCTATGTTCGGTGAGGATGGGGGCGGCTAGGCGAAGAGCAACACCAATCCGAATGGCCTGTGGGTCTAGTCGAGTGCCCAAGGAGGAATTGGGAACACCTAACAGGAAATCTCCTGAGTGTGGTGCCTTCACTGTCAGGAGAATAGCTTTGTCCTTTCCTGAGAGCACTGTGTTGGCGATTTTTTCCATGATCGGTTTGTCCCAGTGGGACTGTTTGTGTTCTTTGGGAGGAGCTGGTCTGCTGGAGGAATCTGTAAGGGTGTCCCACCGAATCGCTGCTTCAGTAAACCTGGGGCCTTGAGCTCCTACCACGTTTCTCAGCGTTCGGGAACAATCTTCTTGACTAATGCACTGGAAGCCAAACACGAAAGCAACATGCGTTTTTTTGCGTACCCCTATACTGATCCCATTGCTGATCCTCTAGTGACAGGTTCAGTGCCTTCTTAAAGGTTGACCTCAGGAGAGCGTCATATTCGTCGAGTGTTGGGTTGTCAAAAGAGGGTGCACACCTCAGGAAGTAAGTGAGTCTTGGCATAGTAAGGCACCTTGTGAGGAGATGCAGAGCATCATGGGCATCAAGATCGCTTATTGTCTGCTCCATTCTCATCATGTCATTCAATTTGTCCTTGAGGACAGTGTCGATGGCCTGGTGACCCAGCGGTGCTCCCAAGAGGGTACTGTTGGATGGAGTGGTAGTAGAGACTTCTGGGAGGATTCTTCGCGCAGCATTGATTATTTCCTGGTTCACCATGATGATTTCACACTTGGAGGGATTGAGGATGAGTCCCAAGTCTTCTCCCCGTGTTTTCACCAGTTGTAGGTCCCCTACCAGGGACTCTTCAGTACCTGCCAGAGTGCCATCATCCAGGTACCAGATGTTGAGTTCGCTGCCTAGGCTGAAAGTTAGTTCTCTTACTGCCAAGCAGAAGAGAAGTGGAGCTAGTGGGTCACCCTGTTGAACACCCTCTGATGAGAGAATTTCATGTTCTCCAAACAAAAGAATTGAGGGTTTGCTGTAGCCGGCTGAAATGAAGGGAAAAAGACTGGGGGACCGATCCCGAACAGCTGGCAAGACAGCATCTCTCTTCACCATATTAAAGGCATTTCTAAAATCAAGTTTGACAACGGCCTTCTCTTCCGGTAGGTCCCTGATGTAGGCCCTTGCCGCACGAGCTGCGGCTTCACTACCTTGAGAGACCCAAAAGCCCAGTTGGTGTGGCTGAAGTAAACTGGCAGCTTCTAGGCGAATATTTCTTACTGCTGCTTTGGCAACGAGATGGCGAAGAGTGTTACCAACTGCAATGGGTCTGACTTCCCCATCCTTCTTCTTCAAAGCACTTAGTGAGGCTCCAAAAAAGAAAGGTTTAATTTCTTCTGGGATTCGCCCAGCCAGGCAGTTGTTGACGAAAGTTGTTAACTCGGTGAGAAGAATTGATGGAGATGCACCGAGTACTGGATTTACCATCTCTTTGAGGTGCTGAGGTCGAATTCCAGTGTAATCTCTTGCAGATCCTGCTTGAAATGACACAATCGCCTTATAGACTTCCGATTCTGGCAAAATTAATTGTTCAGTGATGGGGTCTTCCTCAGGGTTGTTGTTGATGGCTATGGTGTCCCTGGTTGGATGCTTGTCTCTTAGTGCTTGGGCTGTGGTCTCATCTTTGGGCGCTACAGTGTCGTCACTTGTAATTATTCTGATTGCTCCCACTGTGTTACCTTCTTCGATTTTTTGCTATATATATATATATATATATATATATATATATATATATATATATATATATATATATATATATATATATATATATATATATATATCTTTCTTTCAACATACCAGCCGTATCCCACCTAGGCGGGGTGGCCCAAAAGAAAAAACTAAAGTTTCTCTTTTTAAATTTAGTAATATATACAGGAGAAGGGGTTACTAGCCCCTTGCTCCCGGCATTTTAGTCGCCACTTACAACACGCATGGCTTAAGGAAGAAGAATTCTGTTTCACTTCCCCATGGAGGTAAGAGGAAATAAACAAGAACAAGAACTAGAAAGAAAATAGAAGAAAACCCAGAGGGGTGTGTGTGTATATATATGCTTGTACATGTATGTGTAGTGTGACCTAAATGCAAGTAGAAGTAGCAAGACATGCCTGAAATCTTGCATGTTTATGAGACAGACAAAAGACACTAGCAATCCTACCATCATGTAAAACAATTACAGGCTTTCGTTGTACACTCACTTGGCAGGACGGTAGTACCTCCCTGGGTGGTTGCTGTTTACCAACCTACTATATATATATATATATATATATATATATATATATATATATATATATATATATATATATATATATATATATATATATATATATATATACATAAATTGTCTAAATCAGACATAAAATGTTATCATTCATGAAATAACGTCATCAAAGGTCTGAGAGTAGGGTCGTTATCGCTTAATTACTGAGGCGAGAGAAGAAATATACTTGGCACTAGATCGCTGGACGGAGGTACGCCTGGTGGCAGACTCTCTAAGGCACGCCTGTCACTAGAAAGCATGAGGAAGCAATACTGCTTGCAAAAGTAGGTGGCCTGGTGCTAGACAGTAAAGTAAGGTAGGTAGTCCGGTGCTAGACAGTGTCATGAGTCAAGTAGCCTAGTACCCCAGGTAGCCTGGCTAGTAAGCCCATCTACTGATAACGATACAGTTGCTCCCACACACATTATCATCTGAATGACAACCATACAGTAGCTCCCACACACACTATCATCTACCTGACAACCATACAGTAGCTCCACACACACTATCATCCACCTGACAACCATACAGTAGCTCCCACACACACTATCATCTAACTGACAAGCATACAGTAGCTCCCACACACACTATCATCCACCTGACAACCATACAGTAGCTCCCACACACACTATCATCTAACTGACAAGCATACAGTAGCTCCCACACACACTATCATCTACCTGACAACCATACAGTAGCTCCCACACACACTATCATCCACCCGACAACCATACAGTAGCTCCCACACACACTATCATCCACCTGACAACCATACAGTAGCTCCCACACACACTATCATCTACCCGACAACCATACAGTAGCTCCCACACACACTATCATCCACCTGACAACCATACAGTAGCTCCCACACACACTATCATCCACCTGACAACCATACAGTAGCTCCCACACACACTATCATCCACCTGACAACCATACAGTAGCTCCCACACACACTATCATCTACCTAACAACCATACAGTAGCTCCCACACACACTATCATCTACCTAACAACCATACAGTAGCTCCCACACACACTATCATCCACCTGACAACCATACAGTAGCTCCCACACACACTATCATCTACCTGACAACCATACAGTAGCTCCCACACACACTATCATCCACCTGACAACCATACAGTAGCTCCCACACACACTATCATCCACCTGACAACCATACAGTAGCTCCCACATACACTATCATCTACCTGACAACCATACAGTAGCTCCCACATACACTATCATCCACCTGACAACCATACAGTAGCTCCCACACACACTATCATCTACCTAACAACCATACAGCAGCTCCCACACACACTATCATCCACCTGACAACCTCTGTTGATTTCCGAAAGGAGACCAGAGTCCTCATCACTTCCTTTTTCTGAACTACCATCATATAAAGAGCTAGCGATACGTAACCGACCTATTTCCTCGGATAAAACAGCTTTGGGAATACAAGAAGAGTTATTTCTGTTTTCATCATTAAGCCTAAATAAAAATTTCTGGGTAAACAATTTTAAAAAGACTCCCGATAAACATAATAATGCTGTTTTCCCTCCTATGTTCAAGAAAACACATTGATGTCTTATCCATAGGCGATGTTTTTTTTTTTGTGTTGCAGAATCCCGATTTTGGATATAAATATCGCTCTGCTTGGTTGGTCTGGTTTTCCAGGAAACAGAACAAGTGTTTCCTGACGCGGGTCTTAGTCATATGAAGACACACATCTGGAGCTTTAGGTCATCTCGTCGAGACCTTTCGCTGGTTTACCGGTCTACCCCCTTTAAAAATTAGGGCTTATTAGATATATCGCTCTGCTCAGAAAAGCTAAGGAAATACAAACTTTGCAGAACGTTTTATTAGGATTACGTTTTATTAATATTACGTTTTATTAGAATTACGTTTTATTAATATTACGTTTTATTGTGATTAATTCTTCATCTTGATTCGCAGGTACTCTCTCGGCCCGGGTGTCTTCCAGATGGTGACCCGGCCTTGGCTCCCTGTCTAGGGAGTGTCTTAGACCTATGTCTGCCATGGGAGGAGGTACAAGTACCTCCTCATCTTCTGGGACCAACTGCTCCTAGGCCTAGCCCCATTCCCCGCCCTCACGGGGCTCGTAGGGAGAAGTTAGGCCCCTGGTCTGCCATCTTCCCCTCCCCAGGGGGGGCTCGTGGGAATGATCGATTAGGATTACTTTTTATTATGATTATGTATTATTTATATTACATTTCATTAGGATTACATTTTATTAGGAATATATTTTATTAGAAATACGTTATATTAATATTGAGTTTTATTAGGATTACGCTTTATTAAGACTGCATTAAATAAAACTCTACACAAAGCTAAACTTACATTCCTAGTTTTCAGGCCATTGATGGTCTGACCAATGTTAAGTCTCACCTGGAAATGCATTGGCCTGGACGCTCCTTAGTGCGTTGTAGCCTAAGTCGATCAAGCCAACTGAAGGACTGCACTGGATTGCCTCTTCCTCCAGGTAGGTGATAAGGTTGTTTCCAAGACCCAGCACCGTCAAGTGTTCGAGCTCAGCGAAGGTGCCTGCGAGGAGAGATGCAATTCTGTATGAAATTAAGATTTTTTTTTAATATATAGCATGTGATTGTCGGATCGAATACTATTTGAGGACCACTTTTTGTCCGCGATCAGAGAGCAATTTTCCACTGCTATCAGCTATCAGCGAACACTCTTTCTGCTATCAGGTAACACTCAGTCCCTCTGCGACAAGAAAGCTCTCTCGTTTATTTTATCATTTTTTTATCTATTTATTTTAGGGACTTCACATTTCTAACCTCAGCATCACAAAGACTCTGCCTCGCCATCTCTGAATAGCTTTATATAGCAATAACGAAGCCTCAGCTGAACGACAATGTCGTTAACACGCTGGCTTCATTGCTCATTTGTAAGTTTGTAAGCTTTGTTAGTAGACTGATTTATTGTAAGACTTGTTTTAATGAAATATTTGCGTTTTGATGTTAACGAGCTGTTCTGCCTGATAAATGTTGTTTTATATTATATACTGATAATGGGGCTTGGAAGTCCGAAAATTATGAAAAAAATAAGTGAAGATGTTTATCACGGCTTTTGCATTTCTGTTCCTCATGCGGTTAAGATTTCCGAGTCACACACACACACACACACACACACACACACACACACACACACACACACACACACACACACACACACACACACACACACACACACACACGCACTCAACACAAACTAGTATCGTCTGTAACCTAGAGATTTCTACTCTAGCTTACGTAAAGCAAGAACAAATACATAACTCTCATTAGACTGATAGAAACGCAAAGGTTGGTAAAGTTTATCAGGAAACAGTGCAAGTGTTTCCTGACGAGGATCTTAGTCTTATGATGACCCACATTGATGGTAGGTTTACTATAAGGTTCATGAGTAGATACGCTCGTTAATAGACTGAGAAAATAAGATAGTTTTCATACCTGAGTTCACCACGGAAATCTTTGTGGAAGAAAGGTGGATATCCTCCAGAGCAGGAGTTCCGAAGAAGGCGTCGTCGGGCAATATGCCCAGAGGGTTCTTAGAGAGGTACAGCGTCTTCAGCGTGGCTGAGGATAGTGTGGGAAAGCCTTCAATGTTGTTGCTCCTCAGATCCAGAGAGATAAGCTCTGTAAAGGACTCCAAATCAGCGAAAGGAAACGTTGAGATGTTATTGTAGTTGAAGACCAAGTGAAGGAGAGTGGAGGAGCTGCCGGATAATGCACCTTCTTCAATCGCCTCCAGTACTCCTTGAGTGATCCAGATTTCCTGAAAGGATGCCTCCCCCAGATCACCATTCCGTAGCAATTTCAGGTTTGGGTTAGAGTTGATGACAAGTCTGCGGAAGCTTGTGGACGGGAAGTTTGCTTGAAACACAGCTGCTAGTTCATCCTCATCCAACACAGCAGAACAGTCTATGTCCAGGGTCTCAGGGTTCACCTCATAGCAAACACACGGAGTGATGTCCTCTTCGGCTGGACAAACTACGTCTTGAAAGCTCATGTAAGCGCTCCTGCCCCCTCCTATCCGTCCTCCTAGAGTAGGGCTTAATATGAACAGGAAAAGTATAAAGGAGGATTCCATATTGAATGAATTGCGTCAGAACAAGATCTCCAATGCCTTTGACAGCCTTAAACAAGATCTTTAGAGCGTCTGATGGTTCATCAAGTCTAGCACCGACTGATATTATTCTCAGTGGTGGGAAAAACGCCACCTGTTTCTATCATATTGTTGGGCCTTGAGTGTGTGAGAGGTCATCTGAAGATATATGGAAAAGATAGCGAGGAAAGCGAGTGAGCATGGGAAAGAGATGATGGTTAGCCGTGATGATAAGCCACGTAGCAACACAGGAGTCACTGACAACAGTTCACCCTACTAAGGAATAGAACGTGAATGGGAGATACCAACACTCATAGG
>NC_091317.1:15945519-15948019 GCF_038502225.1 Cherax quadricarinatus
TATATATATATATATATATATATATATATATATATATATATATATATATATTTATATATATATATATATATATATATATATATATATATATATATATATTATATATATATATATATATATATATATATATATGAGTGTAATGAAAATTGTCATTAAATTAAAAAAAGGAAATGTGTAGATTAGCAATAGACTTACATGATTAAACATAAACCTATCACAGTTTTAACGAACATTTATATATGAATATATTTCCCTGAAAAATAAATTCATTATTAACGCTTTTCAGTGATTTTTCCTCTCTCTTTCTCTCTCTCTCTATCTTTCTCTCTCTATCTCTATCTCTATTGCTCTCTTTCTCTCTCTCTCGCAATACGCGAATTGAAAGTCAGTCCTGGAGCGACTTTCAGGATGCATTCGGCCATAACGGATCGTTCATGGCCCTGGAAAACGCGGCCCCACAATCCGGATTACGACGCCGCAGACGGATTCATTCTGTTTTTACTAGCGATGGTAAAACCCGCGTCCGTAAAATGAAATAAATCCCGCATTTTGGGCATCGCTCACGAACCGTCACCCAAATGAAAGTTATGGAAGCAAAATAAATACAAACACGTTTTTTTGGTGTGTTATGTTGTTGAGTGTCTTTATTTTTTAAGGGGAATTCACCTGTCGTTTTCAGAGGTTCTCATGTTAGTTACGTATGCGTTTATTGCCTCTCGTATATATGCAAATGTTTATTTTTCGAATACTGATGCTTTTAGAAATATGTTTTGAGTGTTGATACACGGGCTGGTACGACCTGTATAGTGGTGGTAAGTGTTTTGGTGTGGTTGTTGTGGTGGTGGTGGTGGTAGGTGCTGTGGCGTGGCTGTGGTAGTGGTGATGGTGGTATGTGCTGCGGTGTGGTTGTGGTGGTGGTGAGAGGTGCTGTGGTGTGGCTATGGTGGCGGTAGTAGGTATGTTGTGGTAGGGGATGTAGGTGCTATGGGGTGGCTGTGATGGTATTAGGTGCTCTGGTGGGGTTAGATGCTGTGGGGGTGGCTGTGATGGTGTTGATAGATGCTAGTGGTGGTGGTGGTGGTATATCCTGGTTGTTTCCTCCACAGCTCGTCCAAACCACCATGTAGTTCACTGTGAGAAATGTTTTAGGTGCTACGTCAAGACTACGTGCAACACTGGCAAGCATCATCTACCTCATCTTGGGAAGAATGTTGGAAGATGTTGCAGCATCCTCGTGGGTGTGCAGATCCCACAGGGAGAACGAGGAACCTCGCACACACACATTCACATCGAAGTCTGCTTACATTTCTGAACACTCTCATCAGTGTTGAAATGTTTCAAATTTTGCAGACTTTGATGTTGATGATAATGACGTTTGTCGTTGTTATTATTGTTGTTGTAGTTGTTGTTATTTTCCTGTTGCTTTTTCCTACTGAAGTTAACATTACTGCTCTGGTTACTGCTATTGTTATTGTTGCTGCTGATGGTTATATTTCTGTTTATACGTGGGAGTCTCTCGTTGCTGTTTTTGCCGTTGATACTGTTGATGCTTCGCAGCATCTGTTATTTCCAGGGCCAACAAATACAGTCCCATCAATCGTTTTCCCTGCACAGCTCCATCGGGAGGCAAAACAAGAACATTCGACATTCCCAGCTAGACATATATTTTAGGAAACATATTACACAATAGTTCTATGTATATATATATATACATGACGCTTGTGAAGGATTCATTGAGCGTTTCCAGTTTCCGATGGCGCCGTGTATTAAGTAATTTGTCAAAACGATGTATTCCAGTTTTACCGAGGCCATTTTCTTCCACCCCCCCCCCCCCGCTCCCCACGCGTTCCGGCACGCCTTTATTTTACATAAGTGTGTTTCTGGTACTTGTGTAAGGTGTTGTGGGTTAGTGAAACCCTTGAGGGAATCCTTTTTAGCAGCACTCTGAATTGCAAAAGCCGCGGGAGGCCTTGGAGTTTCGTGGGTTTTAACAATTTTGCAGAATTTCGTGTTTGGCTTGTAATAAAACTGTATATGTCTTCCTAATCAACGCGCAACTCTCCTCACACACACACACACACACACACACACACACACACACACACACACACACACACACACAAACACACAAGAGATTGGTGCAAAAACTGGAGGACCAAGCAGGGATAACAGGGAAGGCACTACAATGGATCAGGGAATACTTGTCAGGAAGACAGCAGCGAGTAATGGTACGTGGCGAGGTGTCAGAGTGGGCACCTGTGACCAGCGGGGTCCCGCAGGGGTCAGTCCTAGGACCAGTGCTGTTTCTGGTATTTGTGAACGACATGACGGAAGGAATAGACTCTGAGGTGTCCCTGTTTGCAGATGACGTGAAGTTGATGAGAAGAATACACTCGATCGAAGACCAGGCAGAACTACAAAGGGATCTGGACAGGCTGCAGAACTGGTCCAGCAATTGGCTCCTGGAGTTCAATCCCACCAAGTGCAAAGTCATGAAGAT
>NC_091317.1:15953019-15985519 GCF_038502225.1 Cherax quadricarinatus
TATATATATATATATATATATATATATATATATATATATATATATATATATATATATATATATATAAACTCACACTTACAGAGGCACACACGCAGTAAAACCTTCATATTATATACTAGTCTACGGCTTTATTTCTTCACTTCTTCCAGCAGAGGTCGAGAATGTTTTATTCACCATTGTATTTATAAGAACTAAGAATTGTTATGGTATTTCAGCTAACTGAAAACTCCCGCCGTATCTAAGTATACTTCCACCTCGTTTTTTTCATCCAGTCCGCAATAATACACCAGTAACCCAGGTAAGTATTCAGTAGAGGATGTTCTGATTAAGTGGCCACTGTCTATATATACATTTCTTGGTGTGTATACTGCATCTTTAAGTGAATGAGTGTATGCAACTCTGGGTGTGTATACCTCTGTATATCACTACCTTACAATGCAGCTGTTCCTACTCTGACGAAGGGTGCGAGAACAGTTTTTTCTCTACTGATTAGACAGAACGGAGGATCGAACCTTCACTACCCGAGTGTGCTGAATGACCCACGCGCATTTAGCGCTCTGAATAAATAAAACAGGTAACTAAATTTATTTAAATGTTTAATGCCATTTATTTTATTTTGAACCACAACTAACTCAGTGACCTAACATTGCAAAAATTTACTTGATGTAAAACTGCTAAATACGAATTTACATGACATTAGTAAACTAATTTACTAGGAAGGCTAATCTTCATGCAACTCTGTTGTTTTTACAATAAATTCGAGAAATCATAATCGGAGTTGGAGTTGTTAATTACTGTAATTATAATAATAGTATTTACTAGACCCGTAAAACTTATACAGCGCATAGAAACGCAAGGCGAGAGTAACCTCCTTGGATTAACAGCCTCCACCACACATGAAGCGTCTCGATAAGAAAAATTCTGATTTAGGAAAAAGTGGCTTTAAAGAGAATAGCAGGACCTGAGTGTGGTGACAGCGGATGAGAGACAACTGCAACAAGAACCTTGATTGTTGAGAGCAGCCACATGTCAGGGATTATTGCCCCAGCAGTCGATATGTTATGACTCACTGTATAGATGTTAAAGCCGCAGGGGGAAGGGAACTTAGCAGCCTTGGTAACATTTTCTGACCTTATGTGAGACACTGGTGATAAGAATTTTGCAGAGGCCTTTTTACAAGTATCTTTTGATGGCACAAGTGCCTAAAATATTGTGGTTATCTTCTCGTAGGCTTGGCACTTGTGTCCAAGGAATTTTGATGACCTATCCAACGTCTTAAATAATAATTTCAAGAATATTTTTTTTTTCATACAGATCAGTTTCACAGCTTGAAACTTTAAACTTCAGATAATACGTTTTAATGCTTAACTGGTACAAGAAATGTGGCAAGGGCTTATGAAATTCTTAGGCAATGTTGAAACTGGGTAAATACATAGTTTACAGTCTCTAAGTATATGAAAACTGACAGTTTCCTCTCTAATATTTACATTTGTATTAAATAACTCCTGATTGTTTGCATGCAAGTGAATAACAACCTTAAATCACATGCAGTTGATAGTCTTGAAACCTAAACAAAATAAATAAATACTGTTGATAATTTAGCAGTATGGGTTTGAGGCAGTTTTCCAGTTTCCATCGACATTTTTCACCCCTGACATACCCAGTGATGTTTCACAACTAACCATCAAACTAGGACTAAAAATTGGCTTCCGTTTTCGTCCGTCCTGGACCTCTGTAAACGGCAACGTAGTCCAGTTACCAGTTCTAGTTTGTGGATTAGTTGTGAATTGTTCCAACTATGGTATTGTGTCTTTTGTAATAGGAGATGACCGAAGTAAGGACACAACAGACAGTAAAACACAAACGACGTTTCGATCAGGCCAGATTTATTGTTATTATAATTGTTATTATCATCAACACTAAGCACTAAACCCGCAAGTGTCATTCAGGTATTGGAGCCTAATTCTGCGTGGAAAAAACGTCGTTGTAATAAAATGTTCCATTCTGCTGTCGTGTGTTAGTGTTTATGGTGAGTTTTATTCTTTAAATCAAATTTATTCACCGTTCTTCCTTTTGTTTTTTCTTTATTTTTTTTTTCACAGCAGTTATTCCCCTGCCGGCTGTATTCCCGGGAGGTTAGTGATCCTCTGACCCTGACTCTTCAAACTCAACAGAGAGAAAAAGACTCGCGTTACAAAAGATTTCTTACCATTTTGTTCCAAATACTCACTGTTTTTTCTAAGTTTTGCCGTGTGTGTGTGTTAGTTTGTTAGTTAGTTACCCGTTGTCAAAAGTACTTGTCGATAGGCACTAGGCATGCTCAGTGGTATGTACTCAACTATATAAGGTTGCAGGGGTTGATTCGCAGTTCCTGACCCCGTCTCTTCACTGCTCGCTACTAGGTCCACTCTCTCCAGGCTCCATGAGCCTTATTGTACCTCTTCTTAAAGCTATGTTTGGATCCCTCCTCTACTTCACTCTCCAGATTGTTACATTTTCTGACAACCATAAGACTGAAGAAATACTTCCTAAGACTCCTATGACTCATCTGAGCTTTCAACTTCCGGTTGTAAACTCTTGTTCCTACATCCCATCTGTGAAGCATTCTTCCCCTGTTCCAGGACTGGTCATGCTGGAAACCTCTACACTTTTTTTCGGATTTCTTGACGTGTTTTATCTGGTGTGCAGTCCACACTGGTGCTGCGTACTCTAATATGGGCCTGACGTACACGGTGTACAGTTTGGTGAATGACTCCTTAGATGTCGAAATACTATTTTTTAATGTTTACCAGAGGCCCATATGCTGCAGCAGTTATTTGGTTGATGCACGCTTCAGGTATGATACTCACCCCAAGGTGAGTGAAGTTTGTATTCTTTGACTTCCGAGCCTGTACTCCATCTCTGTCCTTTCCCAAGTTTCATAACTTTGCACTTGGTAGGGGTTAAACTCAAAAAGCCATTGGTCAGAGTTAACTTGAAGCCTTTTTGGATCTTTGTGTAGCCTTTCCTGATCCTTGTACGCTTGTATTCACCTCATTAATTTCACGTCGTATGCGAACAGGGACACCTTTGTCTCTGTTATGTCATTCACGTAAACTTGAAATAGCACCGGCCCTAGGACTGACCTTTGTGGAACCCCACTCGTCACATACTTATGTGTACTCGTGTGTGGGTATATGTGTGTGTGTGTGTGTACTCACCTATTTGTACCCACCTATTTGTGGTTGCAGGGATCGAGTCATAGCTCCTGGCCCCGCCTCTTCACTGGTCATTACTTGGTCCTCTCTCTCCCCCTGCTCCATGAGCTTTATCAAACCTCGTCGTAAAACCATGTATGGTTCCTGCCTCCACTACGTCACTAACCAGACTTCCAGTTTCTGACAGCTCTGTGACTAAAGAAATACTTCCTAACATCTCTATGACTCATCTGAGTTTTCAACTTCCAATTATGACAGCTTGTTTATGTGTCCCATCTCTGTCTGTATCCGCCTTGTCAATTCCTCACAGTATTTTGTCTGTCGTTATCATGTCTCTCCTAACCATCCTGTCCTCCAGTGATGTCAGGCCGATTTCCCTTAACCTTTCTTCGTAGGGCATTCCCCTTAGGTCTGGAACTAGTCTTGTTGCAAACCCATGTGTATGTATATGTGTGTGTGTGTGCGCTCCATGTTATTCTCCTTTCCCCATTCCCTCATCTCTCTCTCTCTCTCTCTCTCTCTCTCTCTCTCTTAACTTCATTCCCCTCCTTCAGTCACCTCCCTTCCTCCCTCCTTAAGTCCCTCCTTCTCTCCCCCTCCATCCCTTTCCTTCCACAAAATTCCCGTTACGTCCCATAAGGAAACTCTTGCTGCATTGCCTCATAAAATTCTAGATACTGCGCCTCCTTCTTCCTAAAAGTTAAATTGCCAGTCGATAAAATATTGCATTACGGCCATATTCCCAATGTTAGTGAAGCACAGTGAGGGGACGTGTGGGTCGTGTCTGCTCAGACCTCTTACACCAACACTCTCCCTTACTCCTAGTGTGGGTCGTGTCTGCTCAGACCTCGTACACATTCTCCCTCACACCTAGTGTGGGTCGTGTCTGCTCAAACCTTTTACACCAACACTCTCCCTCACACATAGTGTGGGTCGTGTTTGCTCAAACCTCTTACACCAACACTCTCCCTTACTCCTTGTGTGGGTTGTGTCTGCTCAAACCTCTTACACCAACACTCTCCCTTACTCCTTGTGTGGGTCGTGTCTGCTCAAACCTGTTGCACCAACATTCTCCCTCACACCTAGTGTGGGTCGTGTCTGCTCAAACCTCTTACACCAGCACTCTCCCTTACTCCTTGTGTGGGTCGTGTCTGCTCAGACCTCTTACACCAACACTCTCCCTTACTCCTAGTGTGGGTCGTGTCTGTTCAGACCTCTTACACCAACACTCTCCCTCACACCTAGTGTGGGTCGTGTCTGCTCAAACCTCTTACACCAACACTCTCCCTTACTCCTTGTGTGGGTCGTGTCTGCTCAGACCTCTTACACCAACACTCTCCCTTACTCCTTGTGTGGGTCGTGTCTGCTCAGACCTCTTACACCAACACTCTCCCTCACACCTAGTGTGGGTCGTGTCTGCTCAAACCTCTTACACCAACACTCTCCCTTACTCCTTGTGTGGGTCGTGTCTGCTCAAACCTCTTACACCAACACTCTCCCTTACTCTTTGTGTGGGTCGTGTCTGCCCATACCTTTTACACCAACACTCTCCCTCACACATAGTGTGGGCCGTGTCTGCTCAGATCTCTTACACCAACACTCTCCCTCACACCTAGTGTGGGTCGTGTCTGCTCAAACCTCTTACACCAACACTCTCCCTTACTCCTTGTGTGGGTCGTGTCTGCTCTAACCTTTTACACCAACACTCTCCCTTACTCTTTGTGTGGGTCGTGTCTGCTCATACCTTTTACACCAACACTCTCCCTCACACATAGTGTGGGCCGTGTCTGCTCAGATCTCTTACACCAACACTCTCCCTCACACCTAGTGTGGGTCGTGTCTGCTCAAACCTCTTACACCAACACTCTCCCTCACTCCTCATAGTTTGCCTTCTACTAGTCATACTCCTTCTCTTCTTTTTATCACCTCTTTCCTTCTTTGAATAATTATATGTTACTCTTGTTCTTTCTCATCTTCTGGTTGTTGTTATTATTGGTGATGGTGTTGCTGTTTCTCTTTTTCTTTTTCTTCATCATCATCGTTTTCATCTTCTTCATCTCCTTCATCTTCATCTTTGTCTTCTTGATCATCATCTTCATGTTCTTCATGTCCTTCATCATCATCTTCATCTCCTTCATCTTCTTTTTTTCTTCATCATCATCTTCATCTCCTTCATCTTCTCCTCCTCCTTCTCCTCAGCTTTAGACTTTAAGGTGATAATTCGTTTCTTTTATGACACTGGGAGAGTTTTTCTTCTTTCAAAACTCTGTAATATCGACATCAGAATTCAGTGTGCGTGTGTGTGTGTGTGTGTGTGTGTGTGTGTGTGTGTGTGTGTTGCAACCCTTGAATGGGTTACAATGTATATGATGTATATGTATATAATGTATATTATCTTTTCATATAATTTTATATTGCTTATATTTGCGATAATAGCTAAATCGTAAATATATAACTTTATATTATTATTTGTCTTAGTTACTTTTATTAGGTAGGATGTAACATATTATGTGCTCATAGTTCAAGTCTTGATTGTCTAACTACTGTAATTATCGCTCTTTGCTCATTACTCTGCCGGCTTCTGTTGCTGTGCAGCAACTGTCCACGGAGCTATCATGTGATAGAGGAGGGGGGAGGGGGTGATCACACCTCGCCTGAAGTATTCAGTCTGGTCTAGACTCTCTTGGTGGTTGGACGTATTTCTGACAAGTGCCTAACTCTTCCTTATTGGCCCTTGTTGGAAGATCGTCTCTGTCTCATTATTGTAGGTTCTGGAGACTCTGTTCACCGAACATTGTATAGACTTAGTGATTTTCGACGTTGTATTGAGATTGTGTGTCGCATAGACACTCTAAGCAACTCGGGTCCTGAGCTGTAGCTTCTGACCTAATTTGTACTGGTATCTGTGAATTGTCACAGTCGGGGATTTTCTTATGTTGAACTTAGATTCAGTAGTATGGGAGTTTTGTGACTTGTGGAGGATCTGCTGATGGTCCCTACTTAGTGTCGTTATATTATCTCCTTGTTCCTGATTCTGTGTCGCAGTTGCTTGTTATATTGCTATTGGGATTATCAGTCGTTTTATTGTTCAAGCTGACTGTTCTGGTTCCCAGTTGGTCAAGAAGTTAGTTTATTTGAGGACTTTGTCAGTCACTTGTTTAAGTCTAGTCGAGTCGTGAGACAGAGCGAACTACTTAGAGCACTTACACACACATACACAAACTTATTTGTATATTGTATTATTAAATGTTAATGTACCAGACGGTACTTAAGAATTATAAATGTGATATGTGCTTTCAGCACAATAATACTGTACACGAGAGAAGTGATTATTATTATTTTGATTACTGTGATTAATTTAATATAATTTGATATACGCCTAGACAACTTAATTACTAATAAATTTATTAAATTTTAATTTCTCTAGTTAGTAGCCTACCAGTTGTAATCCTGAAGCACTAATAATTCTTATTGAATTCTAATGGATAATTGGACCAGGATACTGACTACTTGTTACGAAAACCCAGTAACAGGCTGGATGCTAGAAGGGCAGTCCTTTCTAGTATTCACTGGAGATCTCTAAGCTTTTAGAATCGCGTTTTTTGTAAAAGTGTGTATGTGTGTGTGTGTGTGTGTGTGTGTGTGTGTGTGTGTGTGTGTGTGTGTGTGTGTGTGTGTGTGTGTGTGTGTGTGTGTGTGTGTGCGTGTGTGTGTGTGTGTGTATGTGTGTGTGTGTGTGTGTGTGTGTGTGTGTGTGTGTGTGTGTGTGTGTGTGTGTGTGTGTGTGTGTGTATGTGTGTGTGTGTGTGTGTGTGTGTGCGTGTGTGTGTGTTTATGTGTTTGTTACGTATTTTTTATAACAATGAATATACATGTTATTATATATGACATGATAATGATGATGATAATAATGATAATGATCATGATCATGATGATAAACACAGTACAAAGCTAAAGACACTTGACTTACTCTCCATCTTCAGGAAAGTACATGTGTCTGGGGTGTCTTGCTTTCTCATTAGCGGACGGAGGCTCAAGCCTACAGAAATCCTCGTGTTGAATAACCCACACGGGTTTAGTGCTAAACGATTCAGGGTAAGTCTTTTGTGTTCTTCCTATACATTTATTCCTTTCTTCACGACTATTTCCCTCTCTCTCTCTCCCATTTCCCTTCTCTCTCCCACTTCCGCTTCCCTCCTTCTCTCTCCCACTTCTGCTGCCCTCATGTCTTCCACTTTCTTTCTTCCATTATTTGCCTTTCTACTTCCTTCGTTTTCCCCACTCTGTCTCCTCTTCCCTTCTATTTGCTGTACTCTCTCCCTCTTTCTCATTTCCTTCCTTCTATTTCCCGGCTCTCACTCCAACTACTTCCCTTCTATTCCCTGTCCTCCTGCACTTCTATTCCCTGTCCTCCTGCACTTCTATTCTCTTTCCTCTCTCCTCTACCCTCCTTCTATTCCTTGCTTTCCCCTCATTCCTAGTTTCTGCTGAGGGTTCACCCCTCGTACGAGTGACACCTGCTAGTTACCTTAATCCTCAGGTAAGAGGCTGCCTCATATTGCCTCATTCTGTCCATCATAGGTGCTGCCTCATATTGTTCTCTGCTAAACTCAGCTGATTCTGTTTACGTTGATCAGCTGATGCTGAGCTCGCTTCCAGTTTATGTTTACCTCTGCTGAAATGTCAAAGTTAGCTGGTACTGTTTGATGGTGTGTCAGTCATTACTGTTTACTTTTTCAAATGATTAACAATATCATCAAACAAATGGCATTTGAGAGAGAGAGAGAGAGAGAGAGAGAGAGAGAGAGAGAGAGAGAGAGAGAGAGAGAGAGAGAGAGAGAGAGAGAGAGAGAGAGAGAGAGAGATTGTTCCAAATTTATCTAGTTTTCTAGTCGTATGTTTCACAGCGAAGACTTAATAAAAGTAATCCTTGGAAAGGCTTTTGAAAGGAGGTGTAATAGATTACTGTTCCTGACTTGTAAATAAAGGTAGGAACACTTAACCTAACCCTGGAGAAACCTTTGAATGTTAAGAGAGAGAAATAGAAAGAGAGAGAGAGAGAGAGAGAGAGAGAGAGAGAGAGAGAGAGAGAGAGAGAGAGAGAGAGAGAGAGAGAGTGTGTATGCTCCACATTCATGGATTGCCTGCCCCCCCTCATCTGCGACTGCTTGACAGAGTAGAGAACAGAGCAAGACGTCTCATCTCTCGCCTGGACCCATCCTGGATAGATCTGTCATTTCACCAGAGCCTTCAACACAGGAGGGATGTGGGTGTCTACCTACCTGGAGTCTACCTGGAGGGAATTCAGGGGATCAACGTCCCCGCGACCCGGTCCACGACCAGGCCTCCCGGTGGATCATGGCCTGATCAACGAGGCTGTTACTGCTGGCCGCACGTAATCCAACGTACGAACCACAGCCCGGCTGATCCGGCACCGTCTTTAGGTATCTGTCCAGCTCCCGCTTGAAGCTGGCCTTACTGTTATGTACAAGGTCAACATTGTCAAAGTACCACACTTGGATCTACTTGGAGGAGAGTGAGTGTTGCAACCCCTAAATGGGTTGCAATATATATAATGTATATAATGATTATGTATATATATAATTATTACCTTTTCATATAATTTTATATTGCTTATATTTGCAATAATAGCTAAATCGTAAATGTATTGCTTTATATTGTTATTTGACTTAGTTATGTTGTTAGGTAGGATGTTACATATTATGTGCTCAGTTCAAGTCTTGATTGTCTAACTGCTGTAATTATCGCTTGTGGCTCGTTAGACTGCCGGCTTCTTGCTGGGCAGCGACCCACGGAGCTATCACGTGATCGAGGGGGGGTGTCCTCACCTCGCCTGAAGTATTCAGTCTGATCTAGACTCTCTTGTTGGTTGGACAGATCGTCTGTCTCATTATTGTTGTTAGTTCTGGAGACTCTGTTCACAGAACATTGTATAGACTTAGTGATTTTCGACGTTGTTCTGAGATTGTGTGTCGCACAGACACTCTGAGTAACTCAGGTCCTGAGCTGTAGCTTCTGACCTAACTTGTACTGGTATCTGTGTATTATCACAGTCGGGGATTTTCTTATGCTGAACTTAGATTCAGTAGTATGGGAGTTTTGTGACTTTTGTGGAGGATCTGCTGATGGTCCCTACTTAGTGTCGTTATATTATCTCCTTGTTCCTGATTCTGTGTCGCAGTTGCTTGTTATATTGCTATTGGGCTTAGCATTCTTTTTGTTGTTCAAGCAGACTGTTCTGACTGCCAGTTGGTCAAGAAGTTAGTTTATTTGAGGACTTTATCAGTCACTTGTTTAAGTCTAGTCGAGTCGTGAGACATAGCGAACTACTTAGAGCACTTAAACACATACATACACACTTACTTGTACATATTTGTAATATCTTATTAAATGTTAATGTACCAGACGGTACTTAAGAATTATAAATGTGATATGTGCTTTCAGCACAATAATATTGTACTCGAGAGAAGTGATATTATTTTGATTACTGTGATTAATTTATTTTAATTTAATTTGATAATATACCTCTAGACTTAATAAATTTATTAAATTTTAATTTCTCTAGTTAGTAGCCTACCAGTTGTAATCCTGAAGCACTATTGAATCATACTGAATTCTAATGGATAATTGGACAAGGATACTGACTACTTGTTACGAAAACCCAGTAA
The DNA here is from genome assembly GCF_038502225.1 of Cherax quadricarinatus. NCBI lineage: Eukaryota > Metazoa > Arthropoda > Malacostraca > Decapoda > Parastacidae > Cherax > Cherax quadricarinatus. Next base: position 15,962,906 of record NC_091317.1, read on the forward strand.
CAGGCTGGATGCTAGAAGGGCAGTCCTTTCTAGTATTCACTGGAGATCTCTAAGCTTTTAGAATCGCGTTTTTTGTAACAAATGGGGGGCCTGTCCGGGATGCTCTTGATCCAAGGTGTTGGAGAAATTGTCCAGTTCGACATACTAGTAACTCTATGATCAAACACTTTGAGTACTTTCCTAATCTGAAGACTGAGTTTAGTCTTGTACAACATACCAGGTGGATGTATGTACTTGACTGAGTCTCTTGATCCAATGAGATGGAAATACTGTTTATGAGTTCTAGCTCTAAGACAACCAACACTAAAATTCCTATTAGGATTATAGTTTCCCATAATCACTCTCTCGCAGTACATTTATTTTCGTGATGTATGCCAATGTGAAACAGTTAATTGATACTCTGACTTTGTCTGAGTTAAGTACAATAAAACTTCAGACGTGTTGGCGAGTAGCCAAATATCTTGGTGTGACGTATAGCAGGAATTACACCGCAGAAACTGTCAGAGCGTTAATTAAAGATATATTGTTTCCTGCTCATTACAGAGATGTCTGATTATGTTTCAGATTCAGAAAGCCTAGTGCCACAATTAGGAAGTATGACTATTTGATGAAGTAGAAGAAAGAGCAACTAAGGCAGAAGTGTCTGAGCCTAGTGTAGCTCAGTTCTCGCTCACTCCTTCCCTCACTGACACATTAGTACAGAGTATAGCTGGTAGTATGACTAAGCCTCATGCAAGTACTGTGTATGCTACACCTGTATCTACTTATCATAGACCAGTTTTCGACCTAAGGACAGTCCAGAAAGACATGTTAATTTCCATACTCCTCCATTACCCACTGGTCCTATCTCTCAGGAACAGTTTGAGAGGTTTGAACGCCTCATTATGTTGCAGACTGCACAAATAGAGGCTCAGAGGAAATTGAACGAAGAAGATTTCCAAAGAGAAAATGTTCGTCTTGGAAGACAACAAACTGATAGATCACAGGACACATTTAATGTGCAGAAAGCTGCATCCATGGTTCCTAAGTGTTTTGAGAGTGACTTAGACACCTATTTTGATGTGTTTGAGAACCAGGCACGTGCTATGAACTGGCCACGTAAGCACTGAGCTACCTTGTTGCACACAGTTTTGACAGGAAGAGCTCAAACTTGTACTGCTGCTTTACCATTTACCAAGTGCGTTAGTTATGACGCTGTCAAGCTAACTATTCTAGAGACATATAACTTGTTACCTGTAAGTTATCAAAGCGCATTTCGTACGTTACAACGACGACAAGATCAAACTTGTGTAGAGTTTGCTCGTGAGAAAAAAGTTGCATTTGAGAGGTGGTGTAGGTCTGTCAAGTGCAACAACTACGACAGTCTTGTTCAGTTGTTACTTCACGAAGAGTTTAACAACTGTATGTCTGCTGACATATAAGAATATCTGATCGATCATACTACCTCGGATATTCTGGAAACTGCAGCTTTAGCAGACAATTACGAGATTTCTCTCATTGTCCTCATCGCCTCCAAGCCGTGTGGACGAGCTGCGCAGACGCTCCTGTTTGAGTTTGTTTTGCGCAGTTTACCTGATTGAGCTGCCCCTAGCGTTGGTTGGTGGAAACTTTATTTTCTCCAACATGGCGCTGAATAGCAGAAGAAGAATCAACACTGTCTGCATTGAGATGATCCGTGGTGCTGTCACAGGATCCAACATGGATTTATTATTACCAGCGATCATTCGCGATACCTATGGTATAGCAAATGAGGAGATATGTGGTGTCGCATTAAATGGAATGACAAGAATCTTCGTTAAGATGACGTCTGCACAAGTCTACGAGGCAGTGGTTGACAAGTATCAGGAGACCATCATACAGGTTAATACAGCTGTGTCGGTGAGACTTCATGATGTATCTCGACATTACACCTGGGTGAAAATCAGGAATGTGCCTTTTGAGGCGACTGATTTTGATATTACCAGTGAACTGCGTACTTACGGGACGGTTCACGTAGCCACAGCAGGGAGATGGGCAACTGGACCGTATGCAGGTGCGCTGGAAGGCGCGTATACAGTTAAAATGACTCTTCGGCACCCTATTCCTTCATATATTGTGTTGAAAGAATTAAGAACTCAAGTCTATGTAACGTATGCGGGGCAACAACGTACGTGTCGGCTATGTGGGTCATATGACCACATCGCGGCGCAGTGTGAGAAACGAAGTGGGTACCCGGCACAACAGCAACGGCAACAGCAGCAACAGCAACAGCAGCAACAGCAGCCAGTGGACGAGGTTGGCGATGAGCGAGAACAGTCTCTTGCTACACCGACCCAACAACGGTTGTCATGGAGTGAGGAGGTAGACAAAGAAAAGGAGCTTGAATCGCCAGTTGTAACGCTACAAGGAGAATCTCAGTCATTGGACATACATAAGGTTTTTGAGGAGAGACTACCTAATATGGGTGAAGAAGTGGCGGCGTCTTTGGTAAAGGCGTTGGATGACTTGTTAGAGGAATCGGTCCTAGATCAGGTGGAAGACCCAGGCTCAGTTCTGGGGAAGGATGTGAATGATGGTATGGCAGAAGATGACGGTTTGTCGACGAGAGAGTCTACAGGATTGAAGGTGCATGCAGTAGAGGTGGAGGTGCATCAGGACGGTGCTTCTGAAGTCAAAATGCAGGTGGAGGGCGGGACACGAAAGAGGACTGCAGCATCATCGGATTCTGATGATGTGCTAACTCCTGCCCAACGCCCTGGGAAAAAGTCTTGGGTGGAGGTACAGAAGAGAGGGAATGGTGAACCCAAGGATCAAGGGATTGCAAAGGTGATTCCCAACAAAGGGGGGAGGGACAGAGGTGTTGCAAAACGAACTGGGGTAAAGTCAATGCCGGGGACAAAAGGAAAACCCATTTGTTGAATTCAAGTGTTTTACTATAAATATTAACGGGTTGAGAGCTGAGAGGAAGCTTAAGTGGTTTAATGAGTATTTGGTGCGACTTGGTGTGGATGTGGTATTCTTACAGGAACATAATTTTAGGCCTGGTTATGAGTTGGATATGAGTGGTTATAATGTGTACATGGAACATGCGACACGTTTGAAAGGTGGGGCTGCCATTTTGGTAAAGGAAACTAGCCCGTTTATAGTAAGGCGTAGTGAAGGGGGGGAGGGGAGGGTAATTAGGGTGGATGGAACTTGGGGTAGGGTTCCCATTAGTTTAGTATGTGTATATGGTCCGGCTGAGGGTGACGTGAGTATTAAAACTAAATTTGTTCGGGACGTGCTGGTCTATTTTTTACGTGGTTTACCGAATGTTGCAATAATAGGCGGAGATTGGAACTGCGTGATACGTCGTAAAGATGTGGAGCCCAGAGGTGCGGGGTGTTGTTTGGGTATATTGGGGGATATATTGACCGGGGTGGGGTTAAAGGATGTGTGTGGGGGGGGAGGGATGGTAGAGCATACCTTCATTAAACGAGGTTATGCGGCGAGGTTGGACCGAATGTACGTGCCTTGTGCGGTTACTGTGCGGAGGGTGGATGTGATAGATGTGGTTTTTTCCGATCATAGAGGAGTGGTAATAGATGTGGATATTGAGGGTGTGCCTCGGAGGGGTCCATCATTTTGGAAATTGAATGTAAAGTTATTAAAGGAAGAGGATAGTCTTTTGTCTTTTGGACAAATGTGGGATCGTTTAGTGGTAGAAGCACCAGGGGATGTTGCCATGGTTAATTGGTGGGAAACAATAGCTAAAAAACGTATTAAGGAATATTATATTAATCGAGGGAAGAGATATAATCAGTTACAATACGGTTTTCAAAAATATTTAGAGGGGCAGTTGCGCGAATGTTATGCACAAATTAATGCTAATTATCCTGTTATTGAAATTGAAAGTTTGAAGGAAAATATCCGGAATTTACAAAATGAGAGGTTTGATGGGGAAAGGCTTAAGGGCGGGATTGAGGAGGTTTTGTGGGGAGATCGGCCGTCGGCGTGTGTGTTGCGGAGTCAACACACACGTCGCAAGGCAATGGAGTTAATGGGGTTGAATGTTCAGGTAGGTATGCAAGGGTATAAAGTGGACCAGGTGTTGACGACGACTGAGGGTATGAGTGGGTATATTGATGCTTGGGTTAAGTTGAAAACGCAAAGTGTGGGAATAAGTGAAATAGCATTACAGTCAATTGGAAGGTTTGTGCAGTGTGAGTTGACAGAGCATGATCGATTCGTTTTGGAAGGGCCGATAACGGAGTGCGAGACATGGGTAGCTTTATCCGGGGCGCAATTAGGAAAGGCACCAGGAATTGATGGGTTGCCCAGTGACTTTTATCTCCAAAATTGGAGCGTTTTAAAAGAATTTTTGGTAAGATTATTCAATATCATTAAGCGGGATCGGGTTTTAGGGGCACAGCAGCGGATGGCTGTCGTCGTTTTAGTGCCTAAAGGTGAGCCATTAACAGTTAAAGACTATCGTGCTATTTCGTTATTGTGTGGTGATTATAAGATTTTTGCAAGAATTTTAGCTAACAGAATAAAAAAGGTCCTGGATAAAGTGATCGATAAGGGACAATATGGGGTGCCGGGAAGGTCTATGTATGACGGGCATGGTTTGATTAGAAGTTTTATTGAAGAAAGAGTAAAATTGGGAGTGGGGGGGGTGTTGGCTATAGATTGGGAGGCGGCATATGATAGTGTAGAAAGGGAAGCGTTATGGAAGATTATGAGATGGCAGGGGTTTGGAGAGGAAATTATATCATGGGCCAAATTAATGTATCAAGATGCATCCTTGCGGGTGCAGGTAAATGGAAGGTTAGGAGAACAAATTCAGATGAGCAGGGGTCTACGTCAAGGTTGTCCCCTTTCACAAATATTTTTTGCGTGTTTACAGGATCCCTTTTATAGAGGAATTAGGGTCTTATTGGCAGCAAATGGGGTAGGTGACGAAAGGGGTGGGGGGGCTGGCATTGTTGGATATGTTGATGACACAACGATTTTAGTAAGTGGTAACAGGGATTTGCCTCGGGTGGAAAAGTTAGTAAATGTTTTTGAAAAGGCTTCTGGCATGTCAATTAATAAGGAGAAAACGAAGTATATGGATCTTGGAGATAGGTTAAGTGAGGAATGTGAAGTAGTTGAAAGGTGGAAAAAGGTGGACCAATTACTGATATGTGGGATCGTTTATGTAAGTGATATCAAGTTAGCACAACAAATAAATTCAGTGCGTATTGTAGATGGTGTACTGAAGCGCCTCAGTGGTTTACGAGCTGCACACTTAACTTTGCATCAAAGAGTAATTACAACGAATGTCCTATTATATAGTAAACTTTGGCATGTAGCAGCAATATATCCGATACTTCGTAGTGAGATACAAAGGTTACAAAAGCGCGTTTTTAGATTCATTTGGGGTACTGGAAGCGAATGGTTAGGTAGAGCGGTTGTCACACTCCCGGTTGGCCGTGGAGGGCTGGGTCTTATAGCTGTTGAAAAGAGGATTATGAGTGTGTATTTGAAACGTAGTTATAAGCGGGAGGGGGGGGGGCGAGGGAAGGCGGACTTCATAAGATACGTCAGGATATGCAACGGTGGTGGGTGGGTAGGGAGTTCATAATAGGTGAGGCAATGTTACGGGTCATCATAAACATGAGCGATCCTTCACATATTAAATTGGGAAACCTTGATGGGGTGGAAGGTAAGGCAGTGGTAGCAGTGGTAGAAGGTGTTTATCCGATGTATGATTGGCGTAATATCTGGGGGCGTTTGAACAAATTACGTTTAAAACCTAAAGTACGAGAAGTAATGTATAGATTTTTACATGGGATCTTACCGTCTGGAATGGTTTTATTCCATAAGAGAATACGGGAGGATGGGATATGCAAGGCTTGTGGTGGATGGGAGACTGTTTTCCATATAGTGTATTTTTGCGAATGTATTGAACTAATAAGGGTTTGGTTGGGTAAGGTAATCAGGTTAGTGGGAGGGGGGGGTTTGCAGGTGTTGAGGGTTTTAAGCTTAGACATAGGTGGGGTGAATCAGATGGTAGAGAATGCGGTAGGGTATATAATTACAGATTATATTTATATGTCTTGGGCTATGAGAGGAGCGAACGTGTGTGAAAGAATTAATGCATTAACAGCAACTTTTTATAGGACAAAGTGTAGAAATAAGGAGGTGTATGGGGGGAGATGGGAGAGGGATTTAAGTGAGGGTTATAGGAATTTCACTTTACGGGATTTACGGGAGTTGAAAGGCAGGTAAGGGGGATGAAATGGGCTGGTTTCCTAGAATGGGCGGTAGCATGATGAGTTTGATGAATGTTATATGAGGTATGTCTGGGGTGCAATTTTAACATTATTTGTTCCGAGTGTGTCAAGTACAATACAGTTATATTTGGAATTATCGACTTATAACTATGTATGTGTATGTGTGTATATATACGCATGTGTTGTATGTGTGTGTATGTGTATGTATGTATGTATGTGTATGTATGTATGTAGGTGTATGTATGTATGTAGGTGTATGTATATATATATATATATATATGTATATGTATGTATTGTATGTATGTTTTCTTTCTTGTATATACCTTTAATGGTTTTTCTCATGAACATTTTCAATGATATTCAATACATATTTTCTATGCGCATTTATGATTTTGATACAATGTGTAAATGTCAAAATGGCTTTTTATGTTTCAGTTTAATTTACAATGTATTTTTGTAAGCACAATTGATTTGGTGCCAATAGAAGCATAGTGTGTTTTGATATATTTGAGTATTGTTTTTCTTTTTAATTTGTCTAGATGGTGGTAATACTATGTATGTAGTTTAAGAGTTTTACGAACCTTGAAGTTGTAAGAATGGATGAATTATTCGTGGTTGAAAGTTTTTTTTAAAAAAAAAAAAAAAAAAAAAAAAAAAATTACGAGATTTCTCACAAACTTGTACATACTAAAAAACAGAGAAACAAGGTAACTAAAAATTGTCCTAGAAGTTGGCAACCTAAATCAGCTGCTCATTGCCGGCCTGATGTACCTGCTACTGTAATTTCTCGTACCTTTACCAGGACAACTCACAATTCTGATTCTGTCTCTGTGGCTAGACAGAAATCTGATAACAAGAAGAAGAAAGTTAAATGTACCTATTGTAACAGAAAAGGACATGCCAGAGAGTATTGCAATAAGTTAGAAAGAGATACGAGAAGCAGTCGTACGGCTGGCGCCCCCACACAAGTCGTATCTTCTTCCGAGCAACAAAGGCACCAAAATCCTAGTAATACCTCTGATCCTACTGTTTTAGATAATATTACTCAGGACAGATGACTAGCGTCAGAAAGTGCATCTGACGAAAAGATTCGTTCAGCGATGAGTCCTTATTTTTCGAGAGGTAAAGTAGGATTTGACGAATCACATCTGACTGAGATAATTACTTTCAGAGACACTGGCAGTTATCTCACGTTATTAAGAGAAGATGTACTGCCCATAACTGATGATACCTATTGCAAGATAAATGTATTGTTAGAAGCCTATGGTGGGGCTGTTATAAAAGTACCTCTTCACAAGGTATACATTGAAACAAGCTATTATACTGGTTATATTTCAGTGGGTATATCCAGTGGTGTATTTCCCATCAGGTCAATGGACTTGTTGATAGGGAACGATATCCTTCATGCTGGTATATGTAAAGAACCACTTGTGATTGATAATAACACTGATGATAATTATGCCATTGAAGTTTGTAGAGAGAAACCTATTTTATTTCCTCTCAGCGCAATTACTAGAGCTATGTCAAAGATTCAACAACCATCCTTGTCTCCTGTTGAGTTAGTGGATGACAATGATTTGGGCTTGAATATGTTGTTTAGTGACGCTCTGCACCCAGGATCATTAACACCAACTCCCCCCGGTCATCAACCTAGTCAGGACACAACTGACGTTAAATTTCTAACTCATGATGATTTAATCAAGGATCAGTTTGTTGATCAGTCACTGGAAAGACTGAGAGATATAGCAGCTACTGAGAGTGAAACAAAGGATCTCGATAATTGTTACTATTATAGTAACGGTGTACTGATGGAGAAAAATACATGTAAGTTGTCAGCTGATAGTGTTTCCACCACAGTCAAGCATCTCGTAGTGTTACCAGTTACATTTCGTGAACAAGCCATTGATTTTGCTCACAATAGTCCCATAGGAGGACATTTGGGTGTCAAGAAGACACTCGGTAAACTGGCAAAACATTTTACTTGGCCAAAGATGAAGGAAACAGTAGCTGATCATGTGCGACGTTGCCACATGTGTCAAGTGACAGGCAAGCCAGCGCACACACCTCCACCTCTCACTGTGTTCATTAGTAGCAAAGTTCAGTTCATCTGGACTAGTGATTGTTCAGATTTGTTCAAAAGGTTGAAGCATCTGCTTTCCTCTGCTCCAGTGTTGAGTCCAAATTTCAATCTTCCCTTCTTTTTACATATAGATGCGAGTGGCTATGCAATGGGCGCTGTGCTGCTCCAACAGTCAACATCCACTGATATTCTCCATCCTATATGTTACTATTCATTTAAGCTCAAACGACACCAGAAAAATTATGCCACCGTTGAGAAAGAGGCTCTAGCTCTTGTGGTGTCCTTGGAACATTTTGACGTGTATTTGGGCACTTCCCCATTTTAAATTAACGTAATTTTATGCCCAAATACCTTTTGTTCCTTGCTATGTAAAATTCAGTAAAGTAATGTAATCTCTCCAGCCCATATTAACTATGTATACTCATGTCATGTCTAATTATTATATTTATATATTCACAGTAGTGATGTGTATGAGGAGGAGACATAAGCTGAGTGATGAGTGGGTAGTGTCGTGTGGGCGATGTTACTGCTTGGCAGAACACTGTCCTGCCGCAGACCCCCCCACTCACTACACACCTTAAGCTGTTTCATACTCAGATGTCCATACTGTATAGCATTCCACAACCACTACTTAAGAGTGGAATGCATTCTCCTCTGTTATGATCGAGCCTCATCGTGTCAGGCTTGTGTATGCTATCCTGTCTCTACACTGATGTACATAACCACGAGTATGCGGAGATACAATACTGTGTACTGCCCTAGTACTAGGGGCATATCTTAGTGTACAGAAGCTGTGAAATTATAGAGGTGCTTGGCACAAGAGTGACTCTGATTAATGTTTATATTGTTAAAGTATCATGAGTAATCAGTAATAATGTGAGACATTAATGCAACTCCTAGTGAGACCGTTTATCGTATTGGGGGAGTGTTGCAGCCCCTGAATGGGTTGCAATATATATAATGTATATAATGATTATGTATATATATAATTATTACCTTTTCATATAATTTTATATTGCTTATATTTGCGATAATAGCTAAATCGTAAATGTATTGCTTTATATTGTTATTTGACTTAGTTATGTTGTTAGGTAGGATGTTACATATTATGTGCTCAGTTCAAGTCTTGATTGTCTAACTGCTGTAATTATCGCTTGTGGCTCGTTAGACTGCCGGCTTCTTGCTGGGCAGCGACCCACGGAGCTATCACGTGATCGAGGGGGGGGTGTCCTCACCTCCCCTGAAGTATTCAGTCTGATCTAGACTCTCTTGGTGGTTGGACAGATCGTCTGTCTCATTATTGTTGTTAGTTCTGGAGACTCTGTTCACAGAACATTGTATAGACTTAGTGATTTTCGACGTTGTACTGAGGTTGTGTGTCGCACAGACACTCTGAGTAACTCAGGTCCTGAGCTGTAGCTTCTGACCTAACTTGTACTGGTATCTGTGTATTATCACAGTCGGGGATTTTCTTATGCTGAACTTAGATTCAGTAGTATGGGAGTTTTGTGACTTTTGTGGAGGATCTGCTGATGGTCCCTACTTAGTGTCGTTATATTATATCCGTGTTCCTGATTCTGTGTCGCAGTTGCTTGTTATATTGCTATTGGGCTTAGCATTCTTTTTGTTGTTCAAGCAGACTGTTCTGACTGCCAGTTGGTCAAGAAGTTAGTTTATTTGAGGACTTTGTCAGTCACTTGTTTAAGTCTAGTCGAGTCGTGAGACATAGCGAACTACTTAGAGCACTTAAACACATACATACACACTTACTTGTACATATTTGTTATATCTTATTAAATGTTAATGTACCAGACGGTACTTAAGAATTATAAATGTGATATGTGCTTTCAGCACAATAATATTGTACTCGAGAGAAGTGATATTATTTTGATTACTGTGATTAATTTAATTTAATTTAATTTGATAATATACCTCTAGACTTAATAAATTTATTAAATTTTAATTTCTCTAGTTAGTAGCCTACCAGTTGTAATCCTGAAGCACTATTGAATCATACTGAATTCTAATGGATAATTGGACAAGGATACTGACTACTTGTTACGAAAACCCAGTAACAGGCTGGATGCTAGAAGGGCAGTCCTTTCTAGTATTCACTGGAGATCTCTAAGCTTTTAGAATCGCGTTTTTTTGTAACAGTGAGAAGCAAGCTTCTATACCACAAGACGGGCAGAAAGCAACAACTTCGCTCTGGCTGTACCCTTCTCCAGAGCATCACTTCATCTGAGATCATTTATCCCCAGGATGGCTCGAATCTGGAACACATTCGTACAGCATTATGCTGGCCCACAGATGGATCCAACTTCATCCTGTTCCTACTTGTATCTTCCATAACAATAAAATGCTTTGAAATGAGCTGATGTAGGTAACAGTTCTTAGCTTGTCAATGAAGTTAGGAATCCTTAACTTGTATATAGCTTGTCAATATAGCTAGGAATCCTTAACCTAACCTTGTCAAACCCTGTGTATAAAGAGAGAGAGAGATGACATTATGATAAAGAGCACATGCACGATGTATATATATATATATATATATATATAATGTAGTATACACACATCTGCGTTTAATAATGGCGTGAGATCCATCACTGGAGAGTGTCTTATGGAGACCACTAGACATGATAAATAATCTCTCTCCCTCACTCTATCATTCAGCGTCTTGCATGGAGCCTTCTCCTTATTCATTCTTGCCTCCACCACTCTGTCATTCTACGCCTCAGAGAGATCCTTCATTTTTTATCGATCCTCACTTCACTCACTCATTCATTCCGTGGCTACCATACACCCTTCTGCTCACCACGTCTTGTGTTATCATCGACTATTTGCTATGTGTCTTTTCAGTTATTGTGGTGCTGGTTTTGGCTTTAGTGCATCTCTCTTTCTCTGTCTGTCTGTCTGCCTGTCTGCCTGTCTGTCTGTCTGTCTGTCTGTCTGTCTGTCTGTCTCTCTCTCTCTCTCTCTCTCTCTCTCTCTCTCTCTCTCTCTCTCTCTCTCTCTCTCTCTCTCTCTCTCTCTCTCTCTCTCTCTTTAACCTCATTCTCTTTTACCCTTGGTGAAATTTAACCACAAAATTTTTGCATTTTGTTATATCTTCATTCACAATGCCCATTAACAAGAAACTAAAAAACATATAGCCCCTCTCCCTTTTTTATACATAATTTTAATACGGAATCTTAAGCATACAAACTACAAAAAAAGTCACGTAACTCTCAATTTTCTTACATTATTTCCTTTGTTCACTGTGCTCTAGAAGAACAAATGACTATTTTGTTTATTTTTGTCTTGACCTTACCAAAATCCGTCGTCGAGAATAATGTTGTTTAAAATACGCTTTTCTTTTGCTGCAGTTTTTCTCTTTCTGGACTGTGAACGGGCGAGTGTGTATCTGTATTTATCCGGGCGTGGGAGTGTTATTGCAAGGGGAAATCCCTCTGTGTGACCGTCCGAGTCTGTGTTATGAGTATAAACTAGGTGGAGGGAGAAATAGAGAGAGAGAGAGAGAGAGAGAGAGAGAGAGAGAGAGAGAGAGAGAGAGAGAGAGAGAGAGAGAGAGAGACTTTTTATACCATTGTTAAGTACTAGCCTCGTGAGTGATCTGCACCCTATCCTTCAGTCCCACTGAACAAGGTGGGAAAATGCAGGACTGTGTTGTCTTCATCTCCAGGAAGACACACTGGAGAGGATACAGAGAAGAGCTACCAAGCTCTTAACACCACTAAAAAACAAACTATGTGAAATAACAATCAAAGAACCTAACGTTTTCTCTCTTTTGATAATGGAGACTATGAGATCTGGTTCGAACCATTAAACTACTGAGAGAGTAAATGATTTTGATAAACTCAAATAAGAACTATTTGAAGTGCACACTGAGTCCATGATGAAAAACAACTTAGTAAATCTTCTAACTAGAAGGTAAAAACAAACGTATATAATTTCTTTTGCAAACAAAATTTAAATAGACCAGAACTAGCTACCCGATGAGGCTGTAAACTTTGTATAAGAACCATCCGGAGAAGAACTTTGTAAATATATGATTCTACTAAATACCACGTTGAGGCAACTGAACTCACCGGATTCCTGTTTTTTGTTCGGCAGCTGCCTCAGGACGATCAATTGCCGATGAGCTTGTCAAGTTAATATTAGTAGTAGTAAAAGAAGATGGTTGCGCAATTCTTAGCAATGGTGTGCGGTGGAATAACACCAGTAGTTACGATAGAAACAGTCCTAATCGAGTAGAGATAGTTACACCTCACTCATTCTATCCGCTTCCGTCTATTCTCCTGTAAATTCCATGTCATTTTCAAATATTGCATGGTATCCTTACCCATCCCCTTTCACCCTCTTTTTTCTTAATGCTGGAGGTGGCCAGAGGAATTACATTACTGTTCTTCCCCCAAACACGACGATAGTTATTACTTTAGACAGTGATTGCAGATCGCCTCAGTGAGGACTCCAAAATCCTATGCAATGTGCTTTTTTTAATTTGTTCCCATGTACTCCTCCTGGAGTACTGGAGTACTCCTCCTGGAATACTCTTCCTGGAGCACAAAGTGCCGCAAAGCTGTCAGTTATCTTGCTGTTTAGCATAAAATTAATGTTCATATGGTTTATCTATGAAAGATATGTAAGAATAAGTAGAGGCAGCTGTTATATATGAAGACAGGAATCCACTGCTCTAGCTGTACCTTAGTATTAATCAGTAATCATATATTCACTAAATCATGTTCGGGAAAAGCTCTCACATAACAAATTAAACACTCGAGACAGCCTGAATTAAAAGCTGCAGAATCCAATTTTGCATAATTAAGTGTTGTAGAACTGTGCTGTATAATTGTTATTAAATAACGAGCTGTATATATGTTATAGAATTAAGTGCTGTATAATTGTTAGTTTGAGAAGCGTTATTGTGAGAAATTGTAGAAACACGAATGTTATTTAACACCCGAAACGATGTAAACATTGGTCTCAAATTTCGGTCAGTCCTTGACTATAATTAAGTACGCGAGACTTCGGCTCTGGTTCAGGATGGTCCGAAACGTCGTCTAAAGTTCTAAGTCCTATTCACCGGTAAGTTCTGAACAAGATCATTACGGTTCCCATTGAAACTAAATCACACTGTTTTTTTTTTGTCGTCTTGATACATATATATATATATATATATATATATATATATATATATATATATATATATATATATATATATATATATATATATATATATTTATATATATATATATATATATATATATATATATATATATATATATATATATTTATATATATATATATATATATTTATATATATATATATATATATATATATATATATATATATTTATATATATATATATATATATATATATATATATATATATATATATATATATATATATATATATATATATATATATATATATATATAAATCCATAATATAAATTCCCATTAAATAAATTCTCATTATGTGAATTCTTATTTATGAAATTCCAATTTAAAAATTCCTCAGTACTGCTTGTAGTTTCGTATATAAGGTTAAATAAATAAAAGATGTTTTAACTTTTATTGTGAAGCAAATACGATGTTTAGCGTTCTCGAGAATAATTCTTATTTACAGTTATTTTGAAATTCCTGTAGATGTAGAGTTTATATTTTCTGGAACAGACAGTCACAGTGGAAGAGTCACAGTGGAAGAGTCACAGTGGAAGAGTCACAGTGGAAGAGACACAGTGGAAAAAACAGGCAGAAGAAAAGACAGACACAGTGGAAGAGTCACAGTGGAAGAGACACAGTGGAAAAGGCAGACAGTGGAAGAGAGACAGTGGAAGAGGCAGACAGCATAAGAGACAGACACTGTGAAAGAGACAGAGTGGAAGATACACAGTGGAAGAGGCAGGCAATAGAAGAGACAGACAGTAGAAGAAACAGATAGTAGAAGAGACAGACACATTGGAAGAGACAGACAGTAAAAGAGACAAACAGACACAGTGCGAGAAACAGTCACTGACCAATTCACTAAAACATGTTATTGAAAACCTTCTCTTCTCTAGTTTTAATTTTAAAAACCGTCTCCTCTGTAGTTTTAATTTTAAAAACCGTCTCCTCTCTAGTTTTAATTTTAAAAACCTTCTCCTCTCTAGTTTTAATTTTAAAAACCGTCTCCTCTCTAGTTTTAATTTTAAAAACCGTCTCCTCTCTAGTTTTAATTTTAAAAACCGTCTCCTCTCTAGTTTCAATTTTAATAACCCTTAAACTGTCCAAACGTAGATCTACGTTTTTTCAACATTTGAAAGTATGTAAAAAAAAAACGTAGTTTTTTTTTTAAATTTCAAAACGTATAAAAAAACTTTGATCTTTTTTTTTTGTTACATTCGAAAATATGTAGAAAAACGTAGATCTAGTTTTGGACGTAAATTTGTTTGGACAGTTTAAGGGTATTAAAAACCTTCTCCTCTCCAGCTGTAATTTTAAAAACCTTCTCCTCTCTAGATTTAATTTTAAATCCTTCTCCTTTCTAGTTTTAATTTTAAAAACCTTCTCCTCTCTAGTTTTAATTTTAGAAACCTTCTCCTTTCTAGTTTTAATTTTAAAAACCTTCTCCTCTCTAGTTTTAAATTTAAAAACTTTCTCCTCTCTAGTTTTAATTTTAAAAACCTTCTCCTTTCTAGTTTTAATTTTAAAAACCTTCTCCTCTCTAGTTTTAAATTTAAAAACTTTCTCCTCTCTAGTTTTAATTTTAAAAACCTTCTCCTTTCTAGTTTTAATTTTAAAAAACTTCTCCTCTCTAGTTTTAATTTTAAAAACCTTCTCCTCCCTAATTTTAGTTTTGAAAACCTTCTCCTCTCTAATTTTAGTTTTAAAAACCTTCTCCTCTCTAGTTTTAAATTTAAAAACTTTCTCCTCTCTAGTTTTTATTTTAAAAACCTTCTCCTCTCTAGTTTTAATTTTAAAAACCTTCTCCTCCCTAATTTTAGTTTTGAAAACCTTCTCCTCTCTAATTTTAGTTTTAAAAACCTTCTCCTCTCTAGTTTTAATTTTAAAAACCTTCTCCTCTGCAGTTTTAATTTTAAAAACCTTCTCCTCTGCAGTTTTAATTTTAAAAACTTTCTCCGAGTTAAAAATGAAACATGAAAAGGTGTTTTAATTAAGCGAATACTTGAAAAATATATAATAAAATTTTCCTTCCGTTTGAAAATATTCTCGTGAAAATATTCTCAAACTTGAAAGGAAAAAAGTCAGTGGGAAAAATTTTCTTGTTTTTTTTTCGTATCATGAGCAAAATATAAGTTAAGAAAAATTATCTTGGCTCATTTTCCCTCGAAAAAAATAAGAAAAAAGAAAATATTGGATCTAATTATGAGAATTTTAAGGTATTGTACAGTAAATGTTTCTTTTTTCACTTTTCATCTCCGCTGTGAGTGAAAAGTCATTTTTTTCAACGTTCAGTTTACGTCTCGGTACGTCAACATTGTTTATGTCTCAGTACGTCAACATTGTTTATGTCTCAGTACGTCAATAATGTTTATGTCTCAGTACGTCAACATTGTTTATGTCTCAGTACGTCAACATTGTTTATGTCTCAGTACGTCAATAATGTTTATGTCTCAGTACGTCAACATTGTTTATGTCTCAGTACGTCAACATTGTTAATGTCTCAGTACGTCAACATTGTTTATGTCTCAGTACGTCAACATTGTTTATGTCTCAGTTTACCTGGAGTTTACCTGGAGAGAGTTTCGGGGGTCAACGCCCCCGCGGCCCGGTCTGTGACCAGGCCTCCTGGTGGATCAGCGCCTGATCAACCAGGCTGTTGCTGCTGGCTGCACGCAAACCAACGTACGAGCCACAGCCCGGCTGATCAGGAACTGACTTTAGGTGCTTGTCCAGTTCCAGCTTGAAGACTGCCAGGGGTCTGTTGGTAATCCCCCTTATGTGTGCTGGGAGGCAGTTGAACAGTCTCGGGCCCCTGACACTTATTGTATGGTCTCTTAACGTGCTAGTGACACCCCTGCTTTTCATTGGGGGGATGGTGCATCGTCTGCCAAGTCTTTTGCTTTCGTAGTGAGTGATTTTCGTGTGCAAGTTCGGTACTAGTCCCTCTAGGATTTTCCAGGTGTATATAATCATGTATCTCTCCCTCCTGCGTTCCAGGGAATACAGGTTTAGAAACCTCAAGCGCTCCCAGTAATTGAGGTGTTTTATCTCCGTTATGCGCGCCGTGAAAGTTCTCTGTACATTTTCTAGGTCGGCAATTTCACCTGCCTTGAAAGGTGCTGTTAGAGTGCAGCAATATTCCAGCCTAGATAGAACAAGTGACCTGAGGAGTGTCATCATGGGCTTGGCCTCCCTAGTTTTGAAGGTTCTCATTATCCATTATCCAGTACGTCAACATTGTTTATGTCTCAGTACATCAACATCCAGTACGTCAACATTGTTTATGTCTCAGTACATCAACATTCAGTTTACGTCCCAGTACGCCGAAATTCTTTATATCTCAATATGTCAACATTCAGTTTACGTCTCAGTACGTCAATATTGTTTATGTCTCAGTATATCAACATTGTTTATGTCTCAGCACGTCAACATTCAGTTTATGTCTCAGTACGTCACCATTGTTTATGTCTCAGTACGTCAAGATTCAGTTTACGTCTCAGTACATCAACATTCAGTTTGCGCTTCATTACGTCAAAATTCAGTTTGTCTCAGTACGTCAACATTAAACGCACAAGAAGCATATATTAAACATTGTGTTCACAGTGAAGTCAGCTAATATATACACTTATAATCCGGATAACAAAGCATTACCAGCCTACGTCTCTAGGTATTAAAGTATTTACAGCTTATATCTCCTTGTAGCCAAGAATTATCAGCTAATAATTCTAGGCATCAAACTGTTATTATTATAATCAAAAATAAGAAGACTCATCAAGGTACTAGGCATTCCGGGATTATTTGTCGAATATAACATTACACGCAGTGACTTGTAAGCTTTCTAAACTCAAGTGCTCCGTGACATCGTTCCGTGACATCGTTCCGTGACATCGTTCCGTGACATCGTTCCGTGACATCGTTCCGTGACATCGTTCCGTGACATCGTTCCGTGACATCGTTCCGTGACATCGTTCCGTGACATCATTCCGTGACATCAGTAATAGGAGATCGCATTCCAATCCCGTCACCGTAAATCCCATTCCATCCCCCATTCCATCCCATCAGTAGGGGATGTCCCTCTGCTGCTCCATTCCCATTCCAGTATTTTTACAATAGGAAAATAACTCCAAAAAAATGAATGCTAGAAATATTACTAAATTATTTAATGGTTCGCGAAGTGCGCTGGATGATATATTCAGTGGAAAGCACTAAACCCGTTAGTGATCGAGTAACGCGTTGTGAATGGAAGTAGGTTTGATCCAAGGAAGGTAAGTGGGATGCTCCAAATTCCTTGGAATAAGAGCCCCTGACAGACACCCCGTGTGAGGATCAAACACTACTTAACGTGTTGTTTGATGATGTGCTAAACGGAAACTGTGTAATAAAAGCAACTCAGATATCCCATTTTTATTGACCAGAACTCTTTTATGTCCAATAAAGCTCACATCTGGCCGAAACTTTCCACGATAAAAATCACTCGAGCGAAACATTGCGCCACGAATGATGCATTTGGCAAATGTCTTTTGTTTTGTTTTGGCTAGGAAATCTTGTCAACAAGGACAAGTCAGTATGCTGAAACATTTCTTTCTTTGACGACGTTTCGAACAGAATAAATAAAATTCAGTGAAAATTAGAGAATAAAGAGAAAAGATTAATGACTTGATCTTCCTTTCAATTTACTTTTGTTATTTTCATTTTAGGTGTTAATTGAACTTCAGGAAGTTTCGATATGTATCTCTTGGAACTTTTCTCGGGAACTTTCAAATCACATCGCTTGACATTTTCTCCAGAAACGTTCAATTTGTATTCTTGGAACTTTTTTTTTCAAGAACTTTTAAAATGTATAATTTGAAACTTTATTTCTGAAACTTTCGAATTGCATTACTTGAAACTTTTTCCAGGAACTTTAGAACTGCATTGGAACATTTTTAAGATACATTCAAAATATATTCATTGAAGTTTTTTCAGGAACTTTCAAAATGCATCCAGTGAAACTTCTTAGGCAGGAATTTTTAAAATGCATCTCCTGATTTTTTTTTCTGAAACTTACATATTATTTAAAATAATTTTTTTTTATGAACTTTCAATGTGTATCTCTTTAAAAGTAAAATAATGAGCTTTCAAAATGCATTCCTTGATACTTTTTTAGAGAACTTTTAAAATATATCCTTAGAAGGAACTACTACCACTATCACTGTTGCTACTACCACTATCACTGTTGCTACTACCACTATCACTGCTGCTACTACCACTATCACTGTTGCTGCTACCACTATCACTGTTGCTACTACCACTATCACTGTTGCTACTACCACTATCAATGCTGCTACTATCACTATCACTGCTGCTACTACCACTATCACTGTTGCTACTACCACTATCACTGCTGCTACTACCACTATCACTGCTGCTACTACCACTATCACTGTTGCTACTACCACTATCACTGTTGCTACTACCACTATCACTGTTGCTACTACCACTATCACTGTTGCTACTACCACTATCACTGTTGCTACTACCACTATCACTGTTGCTACTACCATCATCACTGTTGCTACTACCACTATCACTGCTGCTGCTACCACTATCACTGCTGCTACTACCACTATCACTGTTGCTGCTACCACTATCACTGCTGCTACTACCACTATCACTGCTGCTACTACCACTATCACTGTTGCTACTACCACTATCACTGCTGCTACTACCACTATCACTGTTGCTACTACCACTATCACTGTTGCTACTACCACTATCACTGTTGCTACTACCACTATCACTGTTGCTACTACCATCATCACTGTTGCTATTACCACTATCACTGCTGCTGCTACCACTATCACTGCTGCTACTACCACTATCACTGTTGCTACTACCACTATCACTGCTGCTACTACCACTATCACTGCTGCTACTACCACTATCACTGTTGCTACTACCACTATCACTGTTGCTACTACCACTATCACTGTTGCTACTACCACTATCACTGCTGCTAATACCACTATCACTGCTGCTACTACCACTATCACTGCTGCTACTACCACTATCACTGTTGCTACTACCACTATCAATGCTGCTACTACCACTATCACTGCTGCTACTACCACTATCACTGTTGCTACTACCAATATCACTGTTGCTACTACCACTGTCACTGTTGCTACTACCACTATCACTGCTGCTACTACCACTATCACTGCTGCTACTACCACTATCACTGCTGCTACTACCACTATCACTGCTGCTACTACCACTATCACTGCTGCTACTACCACTATCACTGTTGCTACTACCACTATCACTGCTGCTACTACCACTATCACTGCTGCTACTACCACTATCACTGTTGCTACTACCACTATCACTGCTGCTACTACCACTATCACTGCTGCTACTACCACTATCACTGCTGCTACTACCATTATCACAGTTGCTACTACCACTATCACTGCTGCTACTACCACTATCACTGCTGCTACTACCACTATCTCTGTTGCTACTACCACTATCACTGTTGCTACTACCACTATCACTGCTGCTACTACCACTATCACTGTTGCTACTACAACTATCACTACTGCTACTGCCATTATCACTGCTGCTACTACCACTATCACTGCTGCTACTACCACTATCACTGTTGTTACTACCACTGTCAATGCTGCTACTATCACTATCACTGCTGCTACTACCACTATCACTGCTGCTACTACCACTATCACTGCTGCTACTACCACTATCACTGCTGCTACTACCACTATCACTGTTGCTACTACCACTATCACTGTTGCTACTACCACTATCACTGCTGCTACTACCACTGTCACTGCTGCTACTACCACTATCACTGCTGCTGCTACCACTATCACTGTTGCTACTACCACTATCACTGTTGCTACTACCACTATCACTGTTGCTACTACCACTATCACTGCTGCTACTACCACTATCACTGCTGCTACTATCACTATCACTGCTGCTACTACCACTATCACTGCTGCTACTACCACTATCACTGCTGCTACTATCACTATCACTGCTGCTACTACCACTATCACTGTTGCTACTACCACTATCACTACTGCTACTACCACTATCACTGCTGCTACTACCACTATCACTGTTTCTATTATCACTATCACTGCTGCTACTACCACTATCACTGTTGCTACTACCACTATCACTGCTGCTACTACCACTATCACTGCTGCTACTACCACTATCACTCTTGCTACTACCACTATCACTGCTGCTACTATCACTATCACTGCTGCTACTACCACTATCACTGCTGCTACTACCACTATCACTGCTGCTGCTACCACTATCACTGCTGCTACTACCACTATCACTGTTGCTACTACCACTATCACTGCTGCTACTACCACTATCACTGCTGCTACTACCACTATCACTGTTGCTACTACCACTATCACTGCTACTACCACTATCACTGCTGCTACTACCACTATCACTCTTGCTACTACCACTATCACTACTGATATTATTAAGGCTACCATCACTACTGTTACAAGTAACACTAAGATTACTACCATCGTTACCACCACGATTATTATCACCACTTCCACTACCTCTTCCACGATTATTACTACCAAAAATATTACTACTACTATTACTACAGTTGTTTCTATTTTTAAAATTACTACTGCTCTCACTATCACTGCTAGTAATTTTTTACTAACCCTACTACTGTTATTTCTTCAAATATGACAGTTGTTGTGGAAAAAAGACACTTATGTACAATTCAGGACATTTATTAAAGGAAACGTTTCGCCACGAGTGGCTTCATCAGTCCTAATACAGAGAAAACTAAGAAAACATTTATATATATAGTGGCAGGAGTCAGGTGAGGTGACGCGTGGGTAGAGGTGGTAGTAGTAGTAGTAGTAGTAGTAGTAGTAGTAGTAGTAGTAGTAGTAGTAGTAGTAGTAGTAGTAGTAGTAGTAGTAGTAGTAGTAGTAATGGAACTAAGGAGGTGAGGCAAGAGAGGGACCTGCTGGCATCAAGTAACACCAGTTCCCAGGATGGGTAATATCCTCTTGGTTAGTAATTTTGAAATTCTGTAACTACCGGATTTTTGCTTTATAGTGTTACTGACAGAAATTAGTGCAGCTTCAATGCATTTTCTCCGTCTTAAGGGGGGATCCCATGGCTAGTCCGAAGAGTTGTTTGTACTTCTTGTCCTCAAACCTAAAACAGTTATAACGAACACAAAGTTCGACAAGGCTCACAAAATCTTGGCGGGGTACAAGATTTATTGAACGACGCCAACACATACGTTTCCATCCCCGAACATGCATGGAAGAAAGAAACAGATTCTTTTCTCAGTAAGACCCGTAGCATACTCAGGAAATCAGAAAAAGGTTATGGTTTACCAAAGACCCACAAACCAAATGTGCCTATGAGACCCATTACATCTGGAATCGGCAGCGCCCCTCACAGCCTAGCTTTGTGTTCGTTATAACTGTTTTAGGTTTGAGGACAAGAAGTACAAACAACTCTTCGGACTAGCCATGGGATCCCCCCTTAGTGCAGTTCTTGCCAATTTATATATGGAGGACCTGGAATCCAGAAGGATCCTCAGTAACATCCCTCGCTCAGTTACATGGATGCGGTACGTAGATGATATTTTGGTCATTGTACCCAAAAATCTTGACGTACGGGGCATCCTCAACACCATCAACACTCTGGAACCTACTATTAAATTTACACTAGAGGAGGAGAAGGACAACCAATTACCTTTTCTCGACGTTCTCTTACGCACAGGGGAAAATAAACTTTCTTTTAAAGTCTACCGGAAGCCTACCTACAAGAACGATCTTCTACATTTCTTCTCTCACCATAACACAAGAACTAAAAGAGGGGTAGTTATTGGCTTCTTTCTGAGAGCCTACAGAATTTCCAGTCCACAGTTCCTCGAAGAAGAATGTACATACATCACCAACTCTTTTAGTTCACTGCACTTTCCCCTACACTTCATACGTGACTGTAGGAAACGTGCGGCACGTATCCTCAGCAAGACCAACACCTATCAAATTGAAGAAAAGCCTCCAAGTTACATCGTTTTACCGGTCAGCAACGTTGCCACTAATGTTTCAAACATG
>NC_091317.1:15990519-15995519 GCF_038502225.1 Cherax quadricarinatus
GTTGGTGGGAAGGACTATGTATCTCTTCTCGGCAGTGTCTTCTCTGGGTGTGTTGAAGATGTTTAGTGCTCGCCGTCTGCAGTCTCTGATGAAGTGACGAGGATAGTGGAGTTTGGAAAATACCTGTTCAATTATAGTGCATTCTTCCTCAAGGAACTCGTTGCTGCAGATTCTGAGTGCACGTAGGAAGAAGCCTATAATTACACCACGTTTGGTTTTGCTGTAATACACGCTGCCAGTGGCTGTAATACACGCTGCCAGTGGCGGTAACACGCTGCAAGTGGCGGTAACACGCCGCGAATGGCTGTAACACGCTGCCAGTGGCTGTAATACACATTGCCAGTGGCTGTAACACACTGCCAGTGTCTGTAATAAACACTGCCAGTGGCTGTAATACATGCTGCCAGTGGCGGTAACATGCTGCCAGTGACTGTAACACGCTGCCAATGGTTGTAACACGCTGCCAGTGGCTGTAATACACGCTGCCAGTGGCTGTAACACGCTGCCAGTGGCTGTAACACCCTACCAGTGACTGTAACACACTGCCAGTGGCTACATTGGTTTCTGCGCCTAGATCTTGCGGTTCCTCTGCACTGGAGAACTAGATGTTCCTCTGCCTAGGAGACCAAGCAAGTTCTCTGACTTGGAGATCATAAAAGTTCTCTGACTAAGAGACCCAGCAGGTTATCATACCAGGAGACCCAGCAGGTCATCATACCAGGGGACCCCAGTAGGCCTTCATACCAGGAGACCCAGCAGGTCATCATGCCAGGAAACCCAGCAGGTCCTCAGACTAGAGACAGTGACAAATTAGTCAATTTACAAGGTTATTTAAGGCTTAATTATCACTACAGATACATGTAATGCAATTAAATGGAATAATTACTTCGAAATAATTGCATTCTGCCGAAACCACAACCGGTGCTACCACTACTACCACTACTACTACCACTGCTAGCACTACCACTAATGCCACTACTACTTCTGTCAGTACTACTAAAACTACTGCCACTACCGTTAATACAACTACCACTAATAAAACTACCATCAATGGAACTACCAGTATTATAACTACTACTACTAATACTACTACAGCTACTACTACTGCTACTACTACTACTACGACAGCTGCTACTAATGCCGATGCGTCTTAGCATAAATTCAATGAAATGTAATGTTACAGGTTGAAAAAACAAATTAATTTTTAAAGAAGTAGATTTGCTACAGTAACCGACAATAAGACGATCTCAAGAAAGAAATCAAGAAGACTCTCGAGGTTAGACAGCTGAAAGAGCTGGATGCTGCCAATTCTCAGAGCTGTGGGGAGCACACACGGTACAAGTGATGCTGTTGAAAGTAGCACGGAAAACACAACGTTCACGTAAAGCAGATGGTACTTGCACAAAGAGCACAAATAGTGGAAGTGAAGCTGATGGTACTTGCACATAGAGCACAAATAGTGGAAGTGAAGCTGAGGACAGTGACAAATAGGATAAAAGTGAAGTTGAGGACATTGACATAGGATAAAAGTGAAGCTGTTGATAGTAGGGCTGTTCAACCTCAGGGAGACAGACTGTGAGACACGGGAGCTGCTTTACTGGATAAATGAGCACACACACACACACACACACACACACACACACACACACACACACACACACACACACACACACACACACACACACACACACATACACACACATACATACACACACAGAACCAGACCTAGGACTGGCAGGGGTCAATCCTACGTCCGGTGCTGTTTCCTGTGTATGTGAATGACATGATGGAAGTGATAGGTTCAGAGGTGTCTCTGTTCGCTGATGACGTGAAGCAAATGAGGAGAATGCAAGTGGACGAGGATCAGGTAAGCCTACAAGGGGATCTGGACAGGTTGCAAGCCTGGTCCGACAAAAGACCACTGGAGTTTAACCTCAGCAAGTGCAAAGTCATGAAACATGGGGAAGGGAAAAGAAGACAGCAGACGGATTTACAGCCTAGAAGGTCAAAGAGTGTAAAAATCACACAAGGAAAAGGATCATCGGGTAAGCATCATAACGAGCACATCTCCCGAGGCGCACATCAACCAAACAACCGCTGCAGCATATGGGCGCCTGGTAAACCTAAGAATAGCCTTTCGACATCTATGTAAGGAGTCATTCACGACACTGTACACAGTGTACGTCAGGCCCATATTGGAGTATGCAGCACCAGAATGGAATCCACACCTGATAAAGCACATTAAGAAATTAGAGAAAGTAACAGAAGTAAGACACGAGAGAGGGTGAGTTGATTGCATCTTCTTGGACTGCAAGAAGGCCTTCGACACAGTTCCTCATAGGAGATTGGTGCAGAAGCTAGAGGATCAGGCGCGTATAACAGGAAGGGCATTGCAATGGATCAGAGAATACCTGAGAGGGAGGCAACAACGAGTCATGGTACGTGATGAGGTATCACAGTGGGCACCTGTGACGAGAGGTGTCCCACAGGGGTCGGTCCTAGGACCAGTGTTATTTCTGGTATATGTGAACGACATGATGGAAGGGTTAGATTCAGAAGTGTCCCTGTTCGTAGACGATGTGAAGTTAATGAGGACCGGGCAGGACTTCAAAGAGACCTGGACAGGTTGGACACCTGGTCCAGCAACTGGCTTCTTGAATTTAACCCCGCCAAATGCAAAGTCATGAAGATCGGGGAAGGGCAAAGAAGACAGCAGACGGAGTATAGGCTAGGTGACCAAAGACTGCAAACCTCGCTCAAGGAGAAATATCTTGGGGTGAGTATAACACCGAGCACGTCTCCGGAAGCACACATCAACCAGATAACTACTGCAGCATAATGGCGCCTGGCAAACCTGAGAATAGCGTTCCGATACCTTAGTAAGAGATCGTTCAAGACACTGTACACCGTGTACGTCAGGTCCATACTGGAGTATGCAGGACCTGTTTGGAACCCACACTTGATCAAGCACGTCAAGAAATTAGAGAAAGTGCAAAGGTTTGCGACAAGGTTCCAGAGTTAAGATGAATGTCCTACGAGGAAAGGTTAATTGAAATCGCCCTGACGACACTGGAGGACAGGAGGGTTAGAGGAGACATGGTAACTACAAGCAAAATACCGCGTGGAATAAACAAGGTGGACAGAGACAGGATGTTCCAGAGACGGGACACAGAAACAAGGGGTCACAATTGGAAGTTGTTAGGAAGTATTCCTTCAGTCATAGAGTAGTCAGGAAGTGGAATAGCCTAGCAAGTGAGGTAGTGGACGCAGGAACCATACATAGCTTTAAGATGAAGTATGATAAAGCTCATGGAGCAGGGAGAGAGAGGACCTAGTAGCACTCAGTGAAGAGGCGGGGCCAGGAGCTGAGTCTCGACCCCTGCATCCACAATTAGGTGAGTACAATTAGGTGATTACACACACACACACACACACCTGGGGAGTAATACTACGGTATAATAAACATGAAATATCTTACACTGTATAATTTCCGCGTGGTACCAAGTACCTGTTGCCTGAGCCAACATTTCTCTCAAACTTATATAAAAGAAATATAGAATTAACATAGCTAGTTATGTTTACTTGTGCAGCTGGAGGATGTATGCAGCAGCAACTGAGTTCTCTTGCATATTGCACACACATAAAAACATATTATTAGTTGAGTTATTTGTGTTAATTCTATTTGAGCGTAAGTGTATACGGTAGCTACGAGTGCCTTGCTAGTAGTATTCACCGGTTTGTGGCTGCAGGTATCGAGTCATAGCTCCTGGCACCGCTTCTTCCCTCCACTGTCTACTTGCGCCATGAGTTTCATCATATCTCTTTAGTTATTAAAATGCTCTTTTTATTAATTTGTAGAAGTTGTAACACTTAATGTTGTTCTAGGGATTTATACAGCAAACATTATATAACATCTCTCACGAAATCGTAATAACACAGTTGTAAACAAACCACAGAACGGGTGGTGTTTGAACTACGATGACGAGTGAGTGCTACGACTGAGTTTGAGGACACACTCGCCATGGTTTCAAATACCCACCCGTTCCGAGGTTTGTTATTATATAGCATCATATTCACAGCGAAGTTTTAGATTACAACTGTGCGCTCGCCCTCGCTCGCGTGTGCGTGTGTGTGTGTTTATGTGTGTGTGTGTGTGTGCGTGTGCGTGTGTGTGTGTTTATGTGTGTGTGAGTGTGTGTGTGTGTGTGTGTTCTCCCCAGTCATTGTGTGTGTATGTGTGCGTGTGCGCGCGCGAGTGCGTGTGTGTGTGTGTGTGTGTGTGTGTGTGTGTGTGTGTGTGTACTCACCTATTTGTACTCACCTATTTGTGGCTGCAGGGGTCGAGTCACAGCTCCTGGCCCCGCCTCTTCGCTGATTGCTACTAGGTCCTCTCTCTCCCTGCCCCATGAGCTCTATCATACCTCGCCTTAAAACTATGTATGGTTCCTGCCTCCACCACATCACTTTCTAGGCTATTCCATGGCCTGACTACTCTATGACTGAAGAAATACTTCCTAACATCCCTTTGATTCATCTGAGTCTTCAACTTCCAATTGTGACCTCTTGTGTCTGTGTCCCATCTCTGGAACATCCCGTCTTTGTCCACCTCGTCTATTCCGCGCAGTATTTTATATGTCGTTATCATGTCTCCCCTGACCCTCCTGGCCTCCAGTGTTGTCAGGCCGATTTCCCTCAACCTTTCTTCATAGGACAATCCCCGTAGCTCTGGGACTAGTCTTGTTGCAAACCTTTGCACTTTCTCTAATTTCTTGACGTGCTTGACTAGGTGTGGATTCCAAACTGGTGCTGCATACTCCAGTATGGGCCTGACGTAGATGGTGTACAGAGTCTTAAACGAATCCTTACTGAGGTATCGGAACGCTATCCGTAGGTTTGCCAGGCGCCCGTATGCTGCAGCAGTTATCTGATTGATGTGCGCCTCAGGAGATATGCTCGGTGTTATACTCACCCCCAGATCTTTTTCCTTGAGTGAGGTTTGC
>NC_091317.1:15998019-16020519 GCF_038502225.1 Cherax quadricarinatus
TTACGAGGATTTTCATCAAATTTATAAATGCTGGATTTTACTCTAGCATAGTTGACAAGTACCACGAGAAGAGGATGGCCGTGAATACAGCAGTGGAGGTATGTCTACATGATGTATCCAGCTATGTGACATACGTAAAAGTCAGGAATGTGCCCTTTGAAGCTACAGAGTATGATGTGTTTGCGGTCTTCCATCGTTGTGGCAAGATTCATGCGGCAGAATTGGGAGTGTGGAAAGATGGGCCTTATGTGGGACTGCCCGAGGGATCCTTCAATCTGAAGATGACGTTCCTTCGTATGTTTTACTGGAAGAGTTCCAAACGCAGGTCTACGTATACTATGCAGGACAGAGGCGGACTTGTAGGCTGTGAGGATCATTTGACCATATGGCAGCCCAATGCCATAGGAAACCAGGACTGAGGGAACAGATGCCAACACCAGTGGATCAGCAGTTGGGTCCTGTGGTGCAGGAGACAGATGCGGCCGAAAGGCAGGCATCGTGCAGTTGGAGTGAGGAAGTGGATAAAGCAGAGGCGGAGACGGACTCATGTGATATGTTACCTGTGGGGACGGGGACTGAGCAGACGACGACGACGACGAACGATGACGGTGAGCCTGTAATGCAACAGGATGGAATGCTGGATGAGGTTTTGAATACCTTCCTGAGTGAGGTGGAGGGGAGTCTGGATGATGAGCAGTATGGACGCTCATTGGAGGAGAATACAGTCTAATCGGGACGTGGGAAGACCGTGTGCAATGAGGGGAAGAAGCACACGGTAGTGGCTGAGGTGCACAGAGCGTGCATGGAAGAGGAGGTTACATGTGGAGACGGAGGTTCACGCAAGAGAACAGCTGGGACGTCTGATATGGATGACGTCTTAACGCCAGGGCAGAGACCTGGGAAGAAGTCTTGGAAGCCCAGGTTGGATCTCCCGGAGAGTGGGTGTAGCGGTGCTGAAGTACTGAAAGGTTCAAAGGATAAGGAGGGGGGGTTGGGGGACTGGACAGACAAGGTGACAAACGGGGCTCTAGTCAGCAGCCATGTCACGCGGGTGCCATTCCAAGGCGGCGGGGCAAGCCGCCTCTACTGTCATAATTCAAGGTTGTAACGATCAATGTTAATGGCCTGAGAGCCGAGGTTAAAAAAGTATGGGTGGAATGGTTTTTAAAGAGATTTAATGTAGATATATGTTTCATTCAGGAGCACAATTATAAGTTTGGTTGTGAGTTGTCTTTGAGAGGATATAAGTTGTATGTGAGTGGCTCTTTGAGGTTGAAAGGTGGGGTTGCTGTGGCTGTAAAGGAAACCAGTCCATTGCGTATTTTGGGGTGGGAGGAGGGGGGGAGGGGCGTGAGGGTGGAGGGGGAGTGGGGTGCAACGAGGGTTTGTTTTATAGGAGTGTATATGCCGGTGGATGGCAACGCACGAGTCAAGGAGAACTTTGTGAGGGAATTTTTGATGTACTATTTAAGGGGTTTACCTTTAGTCACTGTAATAGGGGGAGATTGGTGGTGGGGATGTGGAACCGAGGGGGGCGGGGTGTATGTTGGGTATGTTACGTAATGTGTTTGGAGACGTGGGGGTTTTGGATGTTGTGGGGAGGGGGGGTTGGCAGGTTGAGTATACGTTTGTCAGACGGGATTATGCTGCAAGATTAGATAGGATCTATGCAACGGAAGCTGTACGTGTGTTGGGAGTCAGGACTTTTGATGTGGGGTTTTCTGATCATAGGGCAGTTATAGCAGATCTTGATTTGGAAGGTATGGTTAGGATACAATTGGGTTTTTGGAAATTAAATGCAAGACTCGTGAGGAGTGAGGAGGTGAGTATGGCTTTTGGGGAATGGTGGCAAACTTTTTGGGATTCTAGAGAGGTGGAGTCGTGTGTCTTAGAATGGTGAGAAAGGCACGCTAAGCCGGGGTATAGCAGGTTTTTATAAAAGGAAAGGAAGGGAAGAGGCAGGGTGGAGGTATGGGTTGCAAAATTATTTTGAATATCAGCTAAATGGGTGTTATGAGGAAGGATGGGGGGCGGCAGTACGGAAACATGGTGCAACTCAAGGACAGGTTGGCAGAGTTACATAATGGTAGATTTGATGCGGTACGTGTAAGGGCGGGAATGGAGGCTGTGCTGTGGGGTGATAAACCTTCGGGAAGTGTTTTGCGAGGTTTTAGGGTAAGGCAGAAGGATTCGACTATTTTAAACTTGGAGGTAAGTGAGGATATAGGTGGTTATCACAAGGGACAGGTACTGGATACTACAGAAGGCATGAGCAATTATGCTGATTTCTGGTTCCAAAAGAAGTGGGGGAAGGGGGAGGAGGGCGATGCTATTGAGGAGGTGTGGGGGGGAGAGGTTTAGGGGTCATGTGGAGAGGAGGGCATGGGGATGGGAGGTGAGATTAGCATGGGGGAAGTTGAGGAGGCTGTGTTCAACATGAGTACTGGCAAGGCACCGGGTATAGATGGGATATCAAATGATTTTTATAGAATTCAATGGGAGCACATTAAGTACTGTCTGGTGAGGGTCATGAATTGTATGCGACGGGAGGGACAGTTAGGACAGACTCAGCGAACGGGTGTAGTCGTATTAGTACGCAAAAAGCAAGAGGGAAGAGTATTGAGTGAGTACAGAGCTATTTCGCTAATGTGTGCCGACTACAAGATTTTCGCGAAGATACTGGGCAATAGAATGAAGAAGGTGTTAGGTGGGGTTGTTCATAAGGGGCAGATGGGTATTCCGGGCAGAAGCATGAGAGATGGGCATGGCCGCATTAGGGATTTTTTGGAGGGTTGCAACGGGGGAGGGCTTTTGGGCGTTGATTGGGAAAATGCATACGACTGTGTGGATAGAAACTTTCTGAGGGCTAGTTTGTTGCATCTCGGTTTTGGTATGGGAGTGGTGAGGTGGGTTGATACAATGTATTCATCTGCAATGGTGCGAGTACAAATTAATGGCAGGTTGGGAAGGCCTGTAAGGATGGAGAGGGGTTTGAGACAGGGGTGTCCCCTGTCTCAAATATTGTTTGCGTGTATGCAGCATCCATTTTATGGGCTCATTGAGGGGAGGGGGATTTTAAATGGGGAGAAGGATGGGTGTATAGATGTGGTGGGGTATGTGGACGATACCACTGTTCTGATAGCCGGAGTGGAGGGATTGCGTACGGTGGAAAGTGTGTTGGAGCTTTTCGGGAGGGCATCTGGAATGCGGGTGAACAGAGCAAAATCAAGTTTGCTGGAGGTGGGTGCCTGGGTAGGGGGGAGGGCTTGGGGTTGGAGTTTGGGTGGGAAGTGGTGGCTAGGCTAAAAATTTGTCGAGTTATATACATGACAGATGCGCGGGAGGCTAGGCAGGTGAATTCGGAGGTGGTGGTGAAGGCAGTGGGACGTCACCTTACAACAGCAGGCGATAATCGTAAATTCATTAGTATATAATAAAGTGTGGAGTATGGCTGTGGTGTATCCACTGCGGACTCAGGACGTACATGAGATTCAGAGGAGGGCATTACGTTATGTTTGGGGTTTCGGGAGGGCATGGCTAAGCAAGGAGGTGGTGATGTCGAATATACGCAGTGGAGGAGTAGGCCTTTTAGCGTTGGGGCCGAGAGTAAAGGCCTTATATGTGAAACAGAGGTTCGTTAGGGAGGGGGGGGAAGAGGGGTTAGAGTGGCAAAAGTGATGGAGGATGTGCGGAGATGGTGGAGTGGAAAAGAATTAATTGAATGCGAGGATATGCTGAGGTTATTGTTATTGATTAGGGAGGTGGAAAAACTTAGGGTGGGACATTTGGTGACGATAAGTAGAAGGCAGGAAATCATACAGGGGGTATCGGTTTATCCCTTGTATGATTGGGGTATGATATGGAATGACTTTCGAAAGCTTAAGTTAATGCCGAGAGTACGGGAGTTTGTATATAGATTTATAATGGGGATATTACCATCGAAAGCTGTTTTGTGTTCAATGGGATTGGTGAGGGAACAGACCTGCGATCACTGTGGAGAACAGGAAACAGCTTTTCATGCAGTTTATTTCTGTGAAGAGTTGAGGGAGGTAAGGGTGTGGTTAGCGAAGGTTTTTAGGTTGATGGGTGGGGGTAATGTAGAGACCCTGTGAGCCTTAACATTAGAAGTACGCGGGGTCTCCAGAGAAGTGAAAAGGGCGATTATGTATGTAGTGGTGGATTTTCTGTATATTTCCTGAGGGATGAGGGACACGGGAGGGGAAAGAATTAGGATTAGGGCAACTGTGGCGGGCATATATAGAACGGTTTGCAGAAGCAAACTTATTTACGGGGGACAGTGGAGGACACGTTTTCCGGAGACCTACTGCAAAATTACTGTCAATGGCCTCATTCAGTTGGCGAGCTAATTATACGTAAAGGACTGGTTTCCTTTATAAGCGGGTTGACATTAGTTTTTCGGAGGGGGAGTGTATGAGGTAAAGGACTTGCGAAGGAATGTGAGGGTCGGGAAGGTATGTACTGAGTGGTGCTGTGTTGACATGTAAGTTTTGTGTGCAAGATTTTGATTAGCCCAAGATTTGTATAAATTTGGTCCTTGTGATTAAAATGGAGTTATAGCAGTCACTGTCCATGTTAGTCTACCAGTTTTTGCAAAGATAATTTTTCTGGTATGTATTTTCGCAGTATTTATTGTAATTTTGTAGGGAATTTCTTTCCTCTTAGATGGCTTTTATATTTGTTTTTACATAATTTGTTTTCCATCACTTTTGTAATGTTATTAAGTTTCGTTGCTGATGCAACGTATGCCGTAAAAATCTTGCAGTTGTTGTTGCTTTATGCGCTTATGCGATTTTGTGTAATGCTTATTTTTGTTATAGAGAAATGTTTTCGGATAATTACCAGACTTTGTTCTTAAGTTAAATCTCATAATCAGTTGCATGTATATATAAAGTTACAAAAATTTATGTTTGATCACTGCTGTGATCAATACGTGTGTGAATGATGTGTGTGTATTTATAGATGAGTTTTCATGGGGAGGTCCCCCCCTCCAACAGTTTTGTGTGTATGTGTCAGATATATTATCATTTTGTATAATGTGTGTCAGTGAATGGTGTGTATGTATTTTGCGTGTTTCAAAAATTTTTTTGCACTTGTGATATAATTCTTCGTAATCTTGTCCAGATCCTGTATTATTGTGGTATTTAATATTTTATACTACCTTGTAATTTATGATGTTTTAAATAAAATATAAAAAAAAAAGTCGTCTTGATTGTCTAACTACTGTAATTATCGCTCTTTGCTCGTTACTCTGCCGTCTTCTGTTGCTGGGCAGCAGCTGTCCACGGAGCTATCACGTGATAGAGGGGGGGGTGTTCTCACCTCGCCTGAAGTATTCAGTCTGGTCTAGACTCTCTTGGTGGTTGGACGTATTCCTGACAAGAAGTACCTAAATCTCCCTTATTGGCCCTTATTAGAAGATCGTCTCTGTCTCATTATTATTGTTGTTAGTTCTGGAGACTCTGTTCACAAAACATTGTCTAGACTTAGTGATTTTCGACGTACTGAGGTTGTGTCGCAAAGACACTCTGAGCAACTCAGGTCCTGAGCTGTAGCTTCTGACCTAACTTGTACTGGTATCTGTGTACTGTCACAGTCGGGGATTTTCTTATGCTGAACTTTAATTCAGTATTATGGGAGTTTGGTGACTTTTGTGGAGGATCTGCTGATGATCCCTACTTAGTGTTGTTATATTATCTCCTTGTTCCTGATTCTGTGTCGCTGTTGCTTGTTATATTGCTATTGGGCTTAACATTCTTTTTATTGTTCAATCAGACTGTTCTGATTGCCAGTTGATCGAGAAGTTAGTTTATGTGAGGACTTTGTCAGTCACTTGTTTAAGTCTAGTCGAGTCGTGAGACATAGTGAACTACTTACAGCACTTAAACACATACACACACTTATTTGTATTATTACTTATTAATGTGCCAGACGGTACTTAAGAATTATAAATGTGATATGTACTTTCAGCACAATAATACTGTACACGAGAGAAGTGATTATTCTTATTTTGTTGGTATTAATTTAATTTAATTTGATATACGCCTAGACAACTTTATTAATAAATTTATTAAATTTTATTTTCTCTAGTTAGTAGCCTACCAGTTGTAATCCTGAAGCACTATTGAATCATACTGAATTCTAATGGATAATTGGACAAGGATGCTGACTTAATTGTTACGAAAACCCAGTAACAGGCTGGATGCTAGAAGGGCAGTCCTTTCTATTATTCACTGGAGATCTCTAAGCTTTTAGAATCGCGTTTTTTGTAACAGTTTGGCAGTTGTGGGATTGATGGTAGTTATGATTACTGTATTTGTAAAAGTGGTGGTCGTGGAAATATAGGTGGTTGTGGAGTGTGATAGTTACGGTGGTCGTGATGCTGATGATTGTGGAAATGGTTGTAAAGAAAGCAGGGAAAAGACAGGGATGCTAAAATGAACACTATAAAAGAACAGAGTAGAGATTATGCGAGTTATTTCGACTAGTCTAGTTAAAAGCTACTCTCCTGAATGTTTCTTAATAGTTCTGTCATAAACAAGGCATCAGTTAGGCTAGGCTGCAGGTCAGCTTACTAAAATCCACGTATTTTAAGCCCTTATACCATGATTGCACATACGGATTAATACAAGGATTCATCCCTAATCTGTCACTCGCAATATTCCACATTATTGCATGAAAGCTACGTATCACACAAGACTCAGTGCAACGCCAGTAAAGAAACACTGGGATTTTTCACTTCACAGA
This sequence comes from Cherax quadricarinatus, assembly GCF_038502225.1. Classification (NCBI taxonomy): domain Eukaryota; kingdom Metazoa; phylum Arthropoda; class Malacostraca; order Decapoda; family Parastacidae; genus Cherax; species Cherax quadricarinatus. The sequence goes on from NC_091317.1 coordinate 16,004,785, forward strand.
TGTGTCACTCTGCCTTTTAAGAATTTCTTACTTCAAATGAGAGAGAAATTAGATAGAGAGCTAGATGACAGGCCAGCTATAAAGCCGAGGAGAAAGGCAGAGGACAAGTCAGGTGAAGAGAGGCGAGAAGAAAGCCAGAGGAAGCGTCAGGTGACTCAAAAAATAAGGGGTCATCTTTTTCATTAAACTGTTTCAGCAATTTTATTGAGACAACAAACAAGATATGGAACTGAAGACGCTTAGAATTCTTGAGCAATATGCACTAAGTGGTGACATTGCAAGAATAAATAATACGTGCTTTTGTGAATTTAAATAAAAAGCAGAATAACTTATTAAAAAAAATTTCATTCTAGATCTTTACTAGAAAGTTAAGCTAATTTTATACAGCAAGCGTTAACAGCAGTTAGTTGCCTCGAGGTTTATTGCAGTTGGCGCCATTTGCAAATTATGGTAAGGCGCCTCCGCGGGAAAGTAATGGAAAGTAAATATTGAATGTTAGTGGAAAGTTGAATAAATTACCTGTCATTTTCCCCCTTGAACATGTATGACAGGTAAATCTTGTAAAGTTCTACTCACATTGTGCTTCATGAACACGTAAGATGATAAGTAAATCTTGCAAACTTCTTCTGTTATTAAACTTCGTTAACACGTAGGGTGACATGTAAATCTTACAAAACTTCGCTAATACGTACTGTGGTGATAACCTCCGCAACCCGTTTCTCAGAGCTGGCTGCGCCGGGTGATAACCTCTACAACTACTAACAGATAATACATAATATATGAGAAATAGAAATAACTTGAAATAACTCTCATACACTCAAGCTGGTGAAATACAGGTGTTTATTTATGAGCTAATTACAGGACAGAGGATCGAGCCTGCACCACTTTTTGTATTGAATGACCCCACAAGAATTAAGCGCTTCACATAAATTATATTTCCAAAACTGCCTTAGATTTAAAGCATTTGTTTATCAGGACAAATGTTAGTTAAAAATTGTCATTTATTGTTTTGTGAATTGTTGTTTTATATTATTCAGCACTGGCTTTGGTAGTGATTGTTGTAGAAGTGGTAATTGTGGTGGTAGTTATGGTTGTGGTAGTGATAATTGTGGTGGTGGTGATGATCGTGGTAGCTGTGATGTTTGTGGTGGTGATGGTCGTGGTAGCAGTGATGCCTGTGAAGATGATAGTCGTGGTAGCAGTGATGGCTGTGGTGGTGATAGTTGTGGTAGCAGTGATGGCTGTGGTGGTGATAGTCGTGGTAACAATGATGGTTGTGGTAACAGTGATGGTTGTGGTGGTGATGGTCGTGGTAGCAGTGATGGTTGTGGTGGTGATAGTCGTGGTAACAATGATGGTTGTGGTAGCAGTGATGGTTGTGGTAGTGATGGTCGTGGTAGCAGTGATGGTTGTGGTAATGATGGTCATGGTAGCAGTGATGGCTGTGGTGGTGATGGTAGCAATGGCGGTAGCGATAGTGGTGCCGATAGCACTGCAGAAACAATCTCAACACCAGACTCTAGTAATATTTACCCTCGGACGGGAGGGGGGTTAAAAAAATAAATCTGATAGCGACGCGGGTCGGGAAATTCCAAGGTAAATAAGAGCGGTCAAGTCTGACGCCGCAACGTAATTAAGGTGTTGATGTTGGCCTGAGGGGAAACCTGTAGTTGACACGGACCCTGCCCTCGTATATGATGCCTTTTCTTCCCAATATTACGAAAGGACTCGATATATATATATATATATATATATATATATATATATATATATATATATATATATATATATATATATATATATATATATATATATATATATATATATATATATACATAAATATATATATATATATATATATATATATATATATATATATATATATATATATATATATATATATATATATATATATTATATATATATATATATATATATAAATATATATATATATATATATATATATATATATATATATATATATATATATATATATATATATATATATAATATATATATATATATATATATATATATATATATATATATATATATATATATATATATATATATATATATATATATACCTATGTTTTGCTTTCTATTGTATCTTTGTGAATGTTTTGTCAATATATTTTGTCTTTAAATAAAATATATATTTAATATAGGGAGTGGTAGGAGAAAATTCTCAAACAGCTTCAGGGAGAACCTTGAGTTTTCCCTGAAGCAAGTTTATTCTTTTCTCTGAGGATGAGGGTCCCTAGGACAGTTCTAGAGGTGGTATATATATATATATATATATATATATATATATATATATATATATATATATATATATATATATATATATATATATATATATATATATATATATATATATATACCACCATCAGTATATATGTATATATATATATATATATATATATATATATATATATATATATATATATATATATATATATATATATATACTGATGCAAAGCTTTGGAGACGACGATACAAAAATGGATATGCTAGCTCCGGCTTTCATGGAGTGACGATTCAACATTGATGGGAAAAAGCTTCAGTGATGTTCCTGTATTTTTCACTGTAGTCTTTTTTCTCGAGGAGCGGATGGGAAATTTTCAGACTCGACTTCTGCCTTTTACTGTTTTATTTAATATTTCTCTTTGATGTTGATTTAATTATATTCTTGCGTTAGTTCCGAGTATATGTAGTTTTGTTCTCGAGACTAACAAAGAGAGTCTCCAGAGACTAACAAAGAGGATCCCCAGAGACTAACAAAGAGGACCTCCAGAGACTAACAAAGAGGATCCCCAGAGACTAACAAAGAGGATCCCCAGAGATTAAAAAAGAGGGTCTTCAGAGACTAAAAAAGAGGATCTCCAGAGACTAACAAAGAGGATCCCCAGAGACTAACAAAGAGGATCCCCAGAGACTAACAAAGAGGGTCTTCAGAGACTAACAAAGAGGGTCTTAAGAGACTAACAAAGAGGATCTCCAGAGACTAACAAAGAGGATCCCCAGAGACTAACAAAGAGGATCCCCAGAGACTAACAAAGAGGGTCTTCAGGGATTAACAAAGAGGATGTCCAGAGACTAACAAAGAGGATCCCCAGAGACTAACAAAGAGGATCCCCAGAGACTAACAAAGAGGGTCTTCAGAGACTAACAAAGAGGATTTCCAGAGACTAACAAAGAGGGTCTCCAGAGACTAACAATGAGGATCTACAGAGACTAACAAAGAGGATCTAAAGAGAATAACAAAGAGGATACCCAGAGACTAACAAAGAGGATCTCCAGAGACTAACAATGAGGATACCCAGAGACTAACAAAGAGGATCTCCAGAGAGTAACAAAGAGAATCTCCAGAAACTAACAAAGAGACTCTCCAGAGAATAACAAAGAGGATCCCCAGAAACTAACAAAGAGGATCCCCAGAGACTAAAAAAGAGGATCCCAGAGACTAACAAAGAGGGTCTTCAGAGACTAACAAAGAGGATGTCCAGAGACTAACAAAGAGAATCCCCAGAGACTTACAAAGAGGATCCCCAGAGACTAACAAAGAGGGTCTTCAGAGACTAACAAAGAGGATCTCCAGAGACTAACAAAGAGGGTCTCCAGAGACTAACAATTAGGATCTCCAGAGACTAACAAAGAGGATCTCCAGAGAATAACAAAGAGGATACCCAGAGACTAACAAAGAGAATCTCCAGACACTAACAATGAGGATCCCCAGAGACTAACAAAGAGGATCTCCAGAGACTAACAAAGAGAATCTCCAGAAACTAACAAAGAGACTCTCCAGAGACTAACAAAGAGGATCCCCAGAAACTAACAAAGAGGATCCCCAGAGACTAAAAAAGAGGATCCCCAGAGATTAAAAAAGAGGGTCTTCAGAGACTAAAAAAGAGGATCTCCAGAGACTAACAAAGAGGATCCCCAGAGACTAACAAAGAGGATCCCCAGAGACTAACAAAGAGGGTCTTCAGAGACTAACAAAGAGGGTCTTAAGAGACTAACAAAGAGGATCTCCAGAGACTAACAAAGAGGATCCCCAGAGACTAACAAAGAGGATCCCCAGAGACTAACAAAGAGGGTCTTCAGGGATTAACAAAGAGGATGTCCAGAGACTAACAAAGAGGATCCCCAGAGACTAACAAAGAGGATCCCCAGAGACTAACAAAGAGGGTCTTCAGAGACTAACAAAGAGGATTTCCAGAGACTAACAAAGAGGGTCTCCAGAGACTAACAATGAGGATCTACAGAGACTAACAAAGAGGATCTCCAGAGAATAACAAAGAGGATACCCAGAGACTAACAAAGAGGATCTCCAGAGACTAACAATGAGGATACCCAGAGACTAACAAAGAGGATCTCCAGAGAGTAACAAAGAGAATCTCCAGAAACTAACAAAGAGACTCTCCAGAGAATAACAAAGAGGATCCCCAGAAACTAACAAAGAGGATCCCCAGAGACTAAAAAAGAGGATCCCAGAGACTAACAAAGAGGGTCTTCAGAGACTAACAAAGAGGATGTCCAGAGACTAACAAAGAGAATCCCCAGAGACTTACAAAGAGGATCCCCAGAGACTAACAAAGAGGGTCTTCAGAGACTAACAAAGAGGATCTCCAGAGACTAACAAAGAGGGTCTCCAGAGACTAACAATTAGGATCTCCAGAGACTAACAAAGAGGATCTCCAGAGAATAACAAAGAGGATACCCAGAGACTAACAAAGAGGATCTCCAGACACTAACAATGAGGATCCCCAGAGACTAACAAAGAGGATCTCCAGAGACTAACAAAGAGAATCTCCAGAAACTAACAAAGAGACTCTCCAGAGACTAACAAAGAGGATCCCCAGAAACTAACAAAGAGGATCCCCAGAGACTAAAAAAGAGGATCCCAGAGACTAACAAAGGATCCCGAGAGACTAACAAAGAGGATCCCTAGAGACTAACAAAGAGCATCCCCAGAGACTAACAAAGAGGATCTCCAGAGACTAACAACGAGTATCTCCAGAGACTAACAAAGAGGATCTCCAGAGACTAACAATGAGAATCTCCAGAGACTAACAAAGAGAATTTCCAGAGATTAACAAAGAGGATCCCAAGAGAATAACAAAAAGGATCCCCAGAGACTAACAAAGAGGATCTCCAGAGACTAACAAAGAGGATCCCGAGAGACTAACAATGAGGAGCCCCAGAGACTAACAAAGAGGATCCCCAGAGACTAACAATGAGGATCCCCAGAGACTAACAAAGAGGATCCCGAGAGACTAACAAAGAGGATCCCCAGAGACTAACAAAGAGAATCTCCAGAGACTAACAATGAGGATCCCCAGAGACTAACAAAGAGGATCCCCAGAGACTAACAAAGAGGATCTCCAGAGACTAACAAAGAGGATCCCGAGAGACTAACAAAGAGGATCCCCAGAGACTAACAAAGAGGACCCCGAGAGACTAACAAAGAGGATCCCAAGAGACTAACAATGAGGATCTCCACAGACTAACAAAGAGGATCCCCAGAGACTAACTAAGAGGATCTCCAGAGACTAACAATGAGAATCTCCAGAGACTAACAAAGAGAATTTCCAGAGACTAACAAAGAGAATCCCCAGAGACTAACAAATAGAATCCCCAGAGACTAACAGAGAGGATCCCCAGAGACTAACAAAGAGGATCTCCAGAGACTAACAAAGAGGATCCCGAGAGACTAACAAAGAGGATCCCCAGAGACTAACAAAGAGGATTCACAGAGACTAACAAAGAGGATCCCCAGAAACTAACAAAGAGGATCCCCAGAGACTAACAAAGAGGATCCCCAGAGACTAAAAAAGAGGATCTCCACAGACTAACAAAGAGGATCCCGAGAGACTAACAATGAGGATCCCCAGAGACTAACAAAGAGGATCCCGAGAGACTAACAAAGAGGATCCCCAGAGACTAACAAAGAGGATCCCCAGAGATTAACAAAGAGGATACCCAGAGACTAACAAAGAGGAGCCCGAGAGACTAACAAAGAGGATCCCCAGAGACTAACAAAGAGGATCCCGAGAGACTAACAAAGAGGATCCCCAGAGACTAACAAAGAGGATCCCGAGAGACTAACAATGAGGATCCCCAGAGACTAACAAAGAGGATCCCCAGACATTAACAAAGAGGATCTCCAGAGACTAACAAAGAGGATCCCGAGAGACTAACAAAGAGGATCCCCAGAGACTAACAAAGAGGACCCCAGAGACTAACAAAGAGGATCCCCAGAGACTAACAATGAGGATCTCCACAGACTAACAAAGAGGATACCCAGAGACTAACAAAGAGGATCTCCACAGACTAACAATGAGAATCTCCAGAGACTAACAAAGAGAATTTCCAGAGACTAACAAAGAGGATCCCCAGAGACTAACAATGAGGATCCCCAGAGACTAACAAAGAGGATCCCCAGAGACTAACAAAGAGGATCTCCAGAGACTAACAAAGAGGATCCCGAGAGGCTAACGAAGAGGATCCCCAGAGACTAACAAATAGGATCCCGAGAGACTAACAAAGAGGATCCCCAGAGACTAACAAAGAGGATCCCCAGAGACTAACAAAGAGGATCCCGAGAGACTAACAAAGAGGATCCCCAGAGACTAACAGAAAGGATCCCGAGAGACTAACAAAGAGGATCCCCAGAGACTAACAATGAGGATTTCCACAGACTAACAAAGAGGATCCCCAGAGACTAACAAAGAGGATCTCCAGAGACTAACGATGAGAATCTCTAGAGACTAACAAAGAGAATTTCCAGAGACTAACAAAGATGATTCCCAGAGACTCACAAATAGAATCCCCAGAGACTAACAAAGAGGATCCCCAGAGACTAATAAAGAGGATCTCCAGAGACTAACAAAGAGGATCCCGAGAGACTAACAAAGAAGATACCCAGAGACTAACACAGAGGATCCCCAGAAACTAACAATGAGGATCCCCAGAGACTTACAAAGAGGATTCCGAGAGACTAACAAAGAGGATCCCCAGAGACTAACAAAGAGGATCCCCAGAGACTAACAATGAGGATCCCCAGAGACTAACAAAGAGGATCCCCACAGACTAACAAAGAGGATCTCCAGAGACTAACAAAGAGGATCCCCAGAGACTAACAAAAAGGATCCCCAGAGACTAACAAAGAGAATCCCGAGAGACTAACAATGAGGATGCCCAGAGACTAACAATGAGGATCTCCACAGACTAACAAAGAGGATTCCGAGAGACTAACAATGAGGATCCCGAGAGACTAACAAAGAGGATCCCCAGAGACTAACAAAGAGGATCCCCAGAGACTAACAATGAGGATCTCCACAGCCTAACAAAGAGGATCCCCAGAGACTAGCAAAGAGGATCTCCAGAGACTAACAAAAAGGATCCCGAGAGACTAACAAAGAGGATCCCCAGAGACTAACAAAGAGGATCCCTAGAGACTAACAAAGAGGATCCCGAGAGAATAACAAAGAGGATCCCGAAAGAATAACAAAGAGGATCTCCAGAGACTAACAAAGAGGATCCCCAGGGACTAACAAAGAGGATCCCCAGAGACTAACAAAGAGGATCCCCAGAGACTAACAAAGAGGATCCCCAGAGACTAACAAAGAGGATCCCCAGAGACTAACAATGAGGATCCCCAGAGACTAACAAAGAGGATCTCCAGAGACTAACAAAGAGGATCCCGAGAGTCTAACAAAGAGGATCCCCAGAGACTAACAAAGAGGATCCCGAGAGACTAACAAAGAAGATTCCCAGAGACTAACAAGGAGGATCCCCAGAAGCTAACAATGAGGATCCCCAGAGACTAACAAAGAGGATCCCGAGAGACTAACAAAGAGGATCCCCAGAGACTAACAAAGAGGATCCCCAGAGACTAACAATGAGGATCCCCAGAGACTAACAAAGAGGATCCCCAGAGACTAACAAAGAGGATCTCCAGAGACTAACAAAGAGGATCCCGAGAGACTAACAATGAGGATCCCCAGATACTAACAATGAGGATCTCCACAGACTAACAAAGAGGATCCCGAGAGACTAACAATGAGGATCCCCAGAGACTAACAAAGAGGATCCCGAGAGACTAACAAAGAGGATCCCCAGAGACTAACAAAGAGGATCCCCTGAGACTAACAATGAGGATCTCCACAGACTAACAAAGAGGATCCCCAGAGACTAACAAAGAGGAACTCCAGAGACTAACAAAGAGGATCCCGAGAGACTAACAAAGAGGATTCCCAGAGACTAACAAAGAGGATCCCTAGAGACTAACAAAGAGGATCCCGAGAGACTAACAAAGAGGATCCCGAGAGACTAACAAAGAGGATCTCCAGAGACTAACAAAGAGGATCCCCAGAGACTAACAAAGAGGATCCCCAGAGACTAAAAAAGAGGATCCCAGGGACTAACAAAGAGGATCCCCAGAGACTAACAAAGAGGATACCGAGAGACTAACAAAGAGGATCCCCAGAGACTAACAATGAGGATTTCCACAGACTAACAAAGAGGATCCCCAGAGACTAACAAAGAGGATCTCCAGAGACTAACAATGAGAATCTCTAGAGACTAACAAAGAGAATTTCCAGAGACTAACAAAGATGATTCCCAGAGACTCACAAATAGAATCCCCAGAGACTAACAAAGAGGATCCCCAGAGACTAATAAAGAGGATCTCCAGAGACTAACAAAGAGGATCCCGAGAGACTAACAAAGAAGATACCCAGAGACTAACACAGAGGATCCCCAGAAACTAACAATGAGGATCCCCAGAGACTAACAAAGAGGATTCCGAGAGACTAACAAAGAGGATCCCCAGAGACTAACAAAGAGGATCCCCAGAGACTAACAATGAGGATCCCCAGAGACTAACAAAGAGGATCCCCACAGACTAACAAAGAGGATCTCCAGAGACTAACAAAGAGGATCCCCAGAGACTAACAAAAGGATCCCCAGAGACTAACAAAAGAGAGACTAACAAAGATAACAATGAGGATGCCCAGAGACTAACAAAGAGAATCCCCAAAGAGGATCCCCAGAGACTAACAATGAGGATGCCCAGAGACTAACAATGAGGATCTCCACAGACTAACAAAGAGGATTCCGAGAGACTAACAATGAGGATCCCGAGAGACTAACAAAGAGGATCCCCAGAGACTAACAAAGAGGATCCCCAGAGACTAACAAAGAGGATCTCCACAGCCTAACAAAGAGGATCCCCAGAGACTAGCAAAGAGGATCTCCAGAGACTAACAAAAAGGATCCCGAGAGACTAACAAAGAGGATCCCCAGAGACTAACAAAGAGGATCCCTAGAGACTAACAAAGAGGATCCCGAGAGACTAACAAAGAGGATCCCGAAAGACTAACAAAGAGGATCTCCAGAGACTAACAAAGAGGATCCCCAGGGACTAACAAAGAGGATCCCCAGAGACTAACAAAGAGGATCCCCAGAGACTAACAAAGAGGATCCCCAGAGACTAACAAAGAGGATCCCCAGAGACTAACAATGAGGATCCCCAGAGACTAACAAAGAGGATCTCCAGAGACTAACAAAGAGGATCCCGAGAGTCTAACAAAGAGGATCCCCAGAGACTAACAAAGAGGATCCCCAGAGACTAACAAAGACTAACAAAGAAGATTCCCAGAGACTAACAAGGAGAGATCCCCAGAGACTAACAAGGAGGATCCCCAGAAGCTAACAATGAGGATCCCCAGAGACTAACAAAGAGGATCCCGAGAGACTAACAAAGAGGATCCCCAGAGACTAACAAAGAGGATCCCCAGAGACTAACAATGAGGATCCCCAGAGACTAACAAAGAGGATCCCCAGAGACTAACAAAGAGGATCTCCAGAGACTAACAAAGAGGATCCCGAGAGACTAACAATGAGGATCCCCAGATACTAACAATGAGGATCTCCACAGACTAACAAAGAGGATCCCGAGAGACTAACAATGAGGATCCCCAGAGACTAACAAAGAGGATCCCGAGAGACTAACAAAGAGGATCCCCAGAGACTAACAAAGAGGATCCCCTGAGACTAACAATGAGGATCTCCACAGACTAACAAAGAGGATCCCCAGAGACTAACAAAGAGGAACTCCAGAGACTAACAAAGAGGATCCCGAGAGACTAACAAAGAGGATTCCCAGAGACTAACAAAGAGGATCCCTAGAGACTAACAAAGAGGATCCCGAGAGACTAACAAAGAGGATCCCGAGAGACTAACAAAGAGGATCTCCAGAGACTAACAAAGAGGATCCCCAGAGACTAACAAAGAGGATCCCCAGAGACTAAAAAAGAGGATCCCAGGGACTAACAAAGAGGATCCCCAGAGACTAACAAAGAGGATACCGAGAGACTAACAAAGAGGATCCCATTGACTAACAAAGAGGATCCCGGGAGACTAACAAAGAGGATCTCCAGAGACTAAAAAAGAGGATCTCCAGAGACTAACAAAGAGGATCTCCAGAGACTAACAAAGAGGATCCCCTGAGACTAACAAAAAGGATCCCCAGAGACTAACAAAGAGGATACCGAGAGACTAACAAAGAGGATCCCAGGGACTAACAAAGAGGATCCCCGGAGACTAACAAAGAGTAACCCGAGAGGCTAAGAAAGAGAATCCCGAGAGACTAACAATGAGGATCCCCAGAGACTAACAAAGAGGATCCCCAGAGACTAACAAAGAGGATCTCGAGAGACTAACAAAGAGGATCCCCAGAGACTAACAAAGAAGATCCTCAGAGACTAACAAAGAGGATCCCGAGAAACTAACAAAGATGATCCCCAGAGACTAACCTGGAGTTTACCTGGAGAGAGTTCCGGGGGTCAACGCCCCCGCGGCCCGGTCTGAGACCAGGCCTCCTGGTGGATCACAGCCTGATCAACCAGGCTGTTGCTGCTGGCTGCACGCAAACCAACATACGAGCTACAGCCCGGCTGATCCGGAACTGACTTTAGGTGCTTGTCCAGTGCCAGCTTGAAGACTGCCAGGGGTCTGTTGGTAATCCCCCTTATGTGTGCTGGGAGGCAGTTGAACAGTCTCGGGCCCCTGACACTTATTGTATGGTCTCTTAACGTGCTAGTGACACCCCTGCTTTTCATTGGGGGGATGGTGCATCGTCTGCCAAGTCTTTTGCTTTCGTAATGAGTGATTTTCGTGTGCAAGTTCGGTACTAGTCCCTCTAGGATTTTCCAGGTGTATATAATCATGTATCTCTCCCTCCTGCGTTCCAGGGAATACAGGTTTAGGAACCTCAAGCGCTCCCAATAATTGAGGTGTTTTATCTCCGTTATGCGTGCCGTGAAAGTTCTCTGTACATTTTCTAGGTCGGCAATTTCACCTGCCTTGAAAGGTGCTGTTAGTGTGCAGCAATATTCCAGCCTAGATAGAACAAGTGACCTGAAGAGTGTCATCATGGGCTTGGCCTCCCTAGTTTTGAAGGTTCTCATTATCCATCCTGTCATTTTTCTAGCAGATGCGATTGATACAATGTTATGGTCCTTGAAGGTGAGATCCTCCGACATGATCACTCCCAGGTCTTTGACGTTGGTGTTTCGCTCTATTTTGTGGCCAGAATTTGTTTTGTACTCTGATGACGATTTAATTTCCTCATGTTTACCATATCTGAGTAATTGAAATTTCTCATCGTTGAACTTCATATTGTTTTCTGCAGCCCACTGAAAGATTTGGTTGATGTCTGCCTGGAGCTTTGCAGTGTCTGCAATGGAAGACACTGTCATGCAGATTCGGGTGTCATCTGCAAAGGAAGACACGGTGCTGTGGCTGACATCCTTGTCTATGTCGGATATAAGGATGAGGAACAAGATGGGAGCGAGTACTGTGCCTTGTGGAACAGAGCTTTTCACCGTAGCTGCCTCGGACTTTACTCTGTTGACGACTACTCTCTGTGTTCTGTTAGTGAGGAAATTATAGATCCATCGACCGACTTTTCCTGTTATTCCTTTAGCACGCATTTTGTGCGCTATTACGCCATGGTCACACTTGTCGAAGGCTTTTGCAAAGTCTGTATATATTACATCTGCATTCTTTTTGTCTTCTAGTGCATTTAGGACCTTGTCGTAGTGGTCCAATAGTTGAGACAGACAGGAGCGACCTGTTCTAAACCCATGTTGCCCTGGGTTGTGTAACTGATGGGTTTCTAGATGCGTGGTGATCTTGCTTCTTAGGACCCTTTCAAAGATTTTTATGATATGGGATGTTAGTGCTATTGGTCTGTAGTTCTTTGCTGTTGCTTTACTGCCCCCTTTGTGGAGTGGGGCTATGTCTGTTGTTTTTAGTAACTGTGGGACGACCCCCGTGTCCATGCTCCCTCTCCATAGGATGGAAAAGGCTCGTGATAGGGGCTTCTTGCAGTTCTTGATGAACACAGAGTTCCATGAGTCTGGCCCTGGGGCAGAGTGCATGGGCATGTCATTTATCGCCTGTTCGAAGTCATTTGGCGTCAGGATAACATCGGATAGGCTTGTGTTAATCAAATTTTGTGGCTCTCTCATAAAAAATTCATTTTGATCTTCGACTCTCAGTCTGGTTAGCGGCTTGCTAAAAACTGAGTCATATTGGGACTTGAGTAGCTCACTCATTTCCTTGCTGTCATCTGTGTAGGACCCATCTTGTTTAAGTAGGGGCCCAATACTGGACGTTGTTCTCGATTTTGATTTGGCATAGGAGAAGAAATACTTTGGGTTTCTTTCGATTTCATTTATGGCTTTTAGTTCTTCCCGCGATTCCTGACTCCTAAAGGATTCTTTTAGCTTAAGTTCGATGCTTGCTATTTCTCTGACCAGTGTCTCCCTGCGCATTTCAGATATATTGACCTCTTTTAGCCGCTCTGTTATTCTTTTCCGTCGCCTGTAAAGGGAGCGCCTGTCTCTTTCTATTTTACATCTACTCCTCCTTTTTCTTAGAGGAATAAGCCTTGTGCATACATCGAGTGCCACCGAGTTAATCTGTTCTAGGCATAAGTTTGGGTCTGTGTTGCTTAGTATATCTTCCCAGCTTATATCGGTTAGGACTTGGTTTACTTGGTCCCACTTTATGTTTTTGTTATTGAAGTTGAATTTGGTGAATGCTCCCTCGTGACTAGTCTCATTTTGTCGGTCTGGGGCTCCACGCATACATGTCTGAACCTCAATTATGTTGTGATCTGAGTATATTGTTTTTGATATGGTGACATTTCTTATCAGATCATCATTGTTAGTGAATATGAGGTCTAGTGTATTCTCCAGTCTAGTAGGCTCTATTATTTGCTGGTTTAAATTGAATTTTGTGCAGAGATTTAAAAGCTCGTGTGAGTGTGAGTTTTCATCAGAGCTGCCTCCTGGTGTTATTTCTGCAACAATATTATTTGCTATATTCCTCCATTTTAGGTGCCTTAAGTTGAAATCCCCCAGGAGCAAGATGTTGGGTGCAGGAGCTGGAAGATTTTCCAGACAGTGGTCAATTTTTAACAGCTGTTCCTGGAATTGCTGGGAAGTTGCATCCGGAGGCTTGTAGACTACCACAATGACTAGGTTTTGGTTCTCGACCTTTACTGCTAAAACTTCCACTACGTCATTTGAGGCATTAAGCAGTTCTGTGCAAACAAGTGACTCTGCAATGTACAGGCCAACCCCCCCCTTTTGCCTGTTCACTCTGTCACATCTGTATAGGTTGTAACCTGGGATCCATATTTCGTTGTCCAAGTGATCCTTTATGTGGGTCTCAGTGAAAGCCGCGAACATTGCCTTTGCCTCTGCAAGCAGTCCACGGATGAAAGGTATTTTGTTGTTTGTTGCTGGCTTTAGACCCTGTATATTTGCAAAGAAGAATGTTATCGGACTGGTGGTATTGTTGGTACTGGGGGGGGATTTTTTTTCCGGCATTAGTATCTGTATCTGTTGGTTTGGAGTGGAGGCCATCGACTGTGGTTCCACTCCAGGAATGACTGGATTTGGTGTACGATTTCTGCCATTTCCTGCCAGTTTTTTTTCCTTCCTGGCACTAAAAAACCTCTCCCTCTTGAGTGTCTGTGGCTACCCAGGTTTTCCCATGGCCTGGATGTTTTGTATCTTTTTGTCCCCTTTAGATGGTATGCCTGGCAATTTAAGTTATAGCACAGTCTTTCCTGTACTGAAGAGGTACACATTTCAGGGTGAAAAAGCTTACAGGAAGGGAGTTTGCATTTTCCTGTTGTCATATGGACATGACATTTTCTAGGGTGGTCATAGTTGCATGTCCCATCTGTTTTTCCAGATTTCCCATGCCAGCAGATACCAAGTGCATAGTATGTGCACAGGCTTGGTTTCCGTTTGCCTTGGGTTTCTGTGACTGTATTCCCTGTTGGTGCATGTTTCCCTGTCTTATTCCTATCCTCCCTAGCACCAACAATGGAGCTCCCACCAGTTGTTTTTGGTAATTTATCCTCACTATTGCTATTGGAGTCCTCTTGTTTGCTATTTCCTGCGGTATTTCTTGTTTGCAATATTGGTTTTATCTTATCTTTGACTACACTTGTTTCCCTACTATGGCTCCTGTCTTCTATGAGGTCATTTATATGTATTCCTTCCTGCGTATAATTCCCGACTACCTGGACAAAATCTCCAGCTTCACCATTACTGTCTCCCAGGACAGTATCTCCAGCTTCACCATTTCTGTCTCCCAGGACAGCACCTCCAGCTTCACCATTACTGTCTCCCAGGACAGCACTATCAGCCCCACATTTACTGACTACCAGGACATCACCTCCAGCCTTACAGTTTGTGACTACATGGCCAGTATCAAGGGCAGTACCATTCAGCCCAGACTTTTTATGTTCCCATCTGTTGTAGAAAGCTTCCAGGTTTTCTATGAAAGCAGCTTTGATGTTGTCCTCTTTTAATACCCTTGTGATTTTAGTCCACAGATTTTCCTCATTTGGGCATACCCAAAAACACTTCTCTGTTTTAATACTGCTTGTAGCTAGTTCTGGGATATCTGCACAAGGAGCGTGACACCAATTTCCACAAAAATGACAATTTATCCATGTGGAAGCCCGTTTGTTTGACTGACCACAGACTACACACAGCTTCATAATGATGTGAATGGTTGATTTACTGCAATTCTACTAGCAACCTCTTGAATATTATATTAATAACCTTAAATGAAGCTCTAGCTATTTGTATTTCTGTTTCTAACTCTTTTTGTATATTGGACAGCTTACCGTCACGTTCCTGATTTTTAATGTTTGTGTTTATAAGGGCGCCTACAAACCCATCCGTTTACAGTCTGCTTTATTGTCCAACGAAACTGTTTGAAACCAGTCCCGGGTTCGGACCAGTCAAGGGTTCGGACCAGTCGATCTGCTCTGATCAGTGGGTCACTTATTTAAAACATACTGGTCGGTGATTTGAGCTAACACATGAAGGATCTACTGGAAATTATCTACCCGAGTAATATGTGATTTGACTGATACAAAAGTATAACTTGCGTGTTGAAGAGCCGGTGATATCTGGCAGCTCCTACAATGACGTACAGTCGACCTCTTTGTTTATCAATCGCTGTATCTGGCTTTTCTATTTTTGTTTTTTCCGTCTCCACCACAATAAATGCTATATTATCACTAACAAAGAGGATCCCCAGAGACTAACAAAGAGGATCCCCAGAGACTAACAAAGAGGATCCCTAGAGACTAACAAAGAGCATCCCCAGAGACTAACAAAGAGGATCTCG
>NC_091317.1:16025519-16078019 GCF_038502225.1 Cherax quadricarinatus
TGTGTGTGTGTGTGTGTGTGTGTGCGTGTGTGTGTGTGTGTGTGTGTGTGTGTGTGTGTATGTGTGTGTGTGTGTGTGTGTGTGTGTGTGTGTGTGTGTGTGTGTTAATATGTGTGTTTGTGTTTTTTAGTGTGTTTATGTTTTCCTTTATGATACTCAGATTGGCTCAACGAATCCGCTACAACTTACTTTCTCACTCCAGAAAATAAAGTTACTTCAACTCACACTGCATTCACGCACCAAAACACACGAGGAGAAAATAAGACAACAGAAAATTCCGTAGCTCAAGTGAGAAAGCTAAAAAGAAAGGTGGTAGAGAAACCCGCTACATAGCTTTCTAAATGAAAGTAATTTTTACGTCGTGGAGTATGCAAATGAGAGAGTCGCCTCTTTCCGTAATGGTACCCAAGGGAGGCCTTAGCCATTGTTTATTCCCACCGGTGGACGCTATTTGCAAAACACCGCCGCCTTGCCTACCTACCTGCAGTGTGCAAGGCCTAACATACTGCCAGGGACGATTTAATCATAATAACACCCTGGTAATTTGTCTTTAGAGAGGCAGGCATGGCAGTATCTCTTAGGAATTTTGGACGAGCTTATGGGATTTATGCTTAATGCTGAGAGGGGCGTCCTTGAGAGTGTGTGTGGTAGTCTAAGAGTGATTCTGTGCCAGCTACTTCGACTGCAATATTTTATCGATGTTTCGGGGAGGCTGCCTTGCTAATCACGCGTAGCTTGCTTATTCTGTCATATATATGAACAGGATATATCGTGCTCTATCAAGTGTAAAGTGTGCTGTCAAATTTCAGGTCAGAATATGTGTTGCGTCGGATAAAGGATATTTATTGTGTACTGGCAGATGTAAGGACATGATATATTGTGTTCTGCTTACCTGGAGGGTGTTCCGGGGATCAACGTCCCCGCGGCCCGGTCCACAACCAGGTCTTCGGGCGGACCAGGGCCTGATCAACCAGGCTGTTACTGCTAGCAGCACACAGTCCAGATATAAGGACATGTTATATTGTGCTCTGTCAAATATAAGAACATGATATATATTGTGTTCTGGCAGATATAAGGACATGATATATTGTGTTCTGGCTGATATAAGAACTTGATATATATTGTGTTCTGGCAGATATAAGGACATGATATATTGTGTTCTGGCTGATATAAGGACATGATATATTGTGTTCTGGCTGATATAAGGACATGATATATTGTGTTCTGGCAGATATAAGGACATGATATATTGTGTTCTGGCAGATATAAGGACATGATATATATTGTGTTCTGGCTGATATAAGGACATGATATACACCTTCTGTCTGTCAGTCTTTTTCTCTCTTTTCCTCCTGCAAAATGACTACCACAGCCCACAGATCAGGAAATAATAAAGAATAAACAGAAAATAAATGAAATTAGCCAAGATAAAAATTATAAAAAGTTATAATAACACCTAAGTAATTATAACTAGGTAATTACTCCCCCAAACAAACACATAATTACTGTGTCATAACAATGCAAAACATATATATTTTTTTCCTCCAGCTCAGTTGATTACAGACTGCGTCTGCAGCCTCTCTGCATCTGTGCTGGAGCAGATAATTTACCTGTCTTGAGACGCCTCGTCGTCTAATTAAGCCAGGCAGAGAGGTAAGTATTGCGTCCCTCAGGGTATATACCTGGAGTTTACCTGGAGAGAGTTCCGGGGGGTCAACGCCCCCGCGGCATGGTCTGTGACCAGGCCTCCTGGTGGATCAGAGCCTGGGAAAGTGATGCGTCACTCTGGGTATAACAGGGAAAAGTACTGCATCACTCTGGGTATGTCAGGGGAAAATCGTTGCGTCTCTATTGGAAAATCAGGAGGAATCGTTTCTGTGGGTATTTCAGGGAAATTATCCCTGATATTTCACAATGGCTCCAGAAAGATGCTGGTTGGATTAGTTTTACCTCGACTCTCGAACATCTTAGAATATTCAAGCATCTTCAGGTGTGTCTCTGCGCATCTCTGTGCATCTCCAAGCATCTCAATTTATTTCAACCCGTCAAGTATATTTCTTACTATATTTAAATATCTTTAAACTGGACAAGTATCTTCACGAATCTGCTCACAACTCAAGCCATCTCCGAGAATCTCCAAGGATTTTCCAGCATCATTCATTCTTTGTACACACCGCAAGATACCTAGTCTCGCATCCCCAATCTTCTACGAAAATCTTCCCGTATCTTCCAGCATCTTCAAGCCTCTGTATACACCCTTAAGCACTTAATCTCACAACCACAATCATCTTCCAGGATCACCCCGCATCTTCCTGGCTTTTGTTTTAGACATGACGCTCCACCGAACTTACTTAAACGTGGACTCCAGGTGTTTTAGAGAATTCCATATCCAGTTATATTTACTTTTGCTAAGTCTTTTAACCTGGGTGTGCATCCTCCACCAAGATAATATGAGAGATGTAATGAAATACTTGAAAAAACTCGCTTCATATTTTTTTCCTTCGTGGCTATCAAAACCCAATAATTTTTCGTACTAATAAAGTATTTCAGGACGATTTAAAGAGAGTGTGTGAGAGAGAGAGAGAGAGAGAGAGAGAGAGAGAGAGAGAGAGAGAGAGAGAGAGAGAGAGAGAGAGAGAGAGAGAGAGAGAGAGAGAGAGAGAGAGAGAGAGAGAGAGCAACGAAAATAAAATAGAAAGAGGAAATTAAGAAAAATAGGCATGCGGGAAAACAGAGGGATGGAGGGGGGTGGAGAGGAACGTGAGTAGAGACACAATAAAGAAAAGCGCAATAAAGGATAAGAATGCCCTTGTGTGTAATTAAGAAACACTGGAGAACCTAATAGCGTCAAAATTGTGCTTCAGAAAAGTGTTTATTTCTTGTTATCGTTTTCCCTGACAGCCAAAATAAACCTATTCACTTGATATATATATATATATATATATATATATATATATATATATATATATATATATATATATATATATATATATATATATATATATATATATATATATATATATATATATATATATATATATATATATATTCACGAGTTATATAGTATCTAGGGAATGGGAAGCAATCATGTCTGTTTATGAGACTTTGCGAAGACAGTACAAATTCCTTGCATCACCAGCCAGTCACCGGCATCAAAGGACCTTCCGTCTTCCCTGGAAGGAGGCTGCATCTTGTACTTTTATATTATTAATTGAACCATTTTTCTTTTTGCTGATCGAGCGATATTTTTCCCCCAAGACGACAAGGTGAGCTTCAAATATTTTGCAACAAAAATCGAGTGACATGCGTGTTATGTTTAGTTGAATAGAGAAGATGTTACTTGAGGTCTCGAAGGTCAGATATGGTTTCAATAGGTGATAATGTTTATGAAAAAAAAAAAGAAAATGGTAGAAGGTTATGAGACACGTATGGGTGGCTAACTCCTCTTCCAGGTCCTCTTCCCCGTCCTCTTCCACGTCCTCTTCCACGTTCTCTTCCCCGTCCTCTTCCACGTCCTCTTCCCCGTCCTCTTCCCCGTCCTCTTCCACGTCCTCTTCCACGTTCTCTTCCCCGTCCTATTCCACGTCCTCTTCCACGTTCTCTTCCAAGTCCTCTCCCACGTCCCTTTCCACTCCCTCGTCTAAAAACACAACATATATCCCTGCTATTCGTGCTTTGGTTCGGTACTTGATCAGGGACAGTGTCCGTCAGGTGATTGTTACGTACGGCAGTCACCTCAGAAGAACCTGACTTTATGGTTAACGGTTGGAGAAGTACTGCCAGGTGTACAGCCAGGTATACTGCTAGGTGTACTGCCAGGTGTACTGCCAGGTGTACTGCCAGATGTACTGCCAGGTGTACTGCCAGGTGTACAGCCAGGTATACTGCCAGGTGCACTGCCAGGTGTACTGCCAGGTGTACAGCCAGGTATACAGCCAGGTATACTGCCAGGTGTACAGCCAGGTATACTGCCAGGTGTACTGCCAGGTGTACAGCCAGGTATACTGCTAGGTGTACTGCCAGGTGTACTGCCAGCCCAGGTATACTGCCAGGTGTACTGCAGGTGTACTGCCAGGTGTACTGTCAGGTGTGCTGCCAGGTGTACCAGCCAGGTGTACTGCCAGGTGTACTGCCAGGTGTACAGCCAGGCATACTGTCAGGTGTACTGCCAGGTGTACTGTCAGGTGTACTGCCAGGTGTACAGCCAGGTGTACTGCCAGGTGTACTGCCAGGTGTACAGCAGGTATACTGCCAGGTATACTGTCAGGTGTACTGCCAGGTGTACTGCCAGGTGTACAGCCAGGTATACTGCCAGGTGTACAGCCAGGTATACTGCCAGGTGTACTGCCAGGTGTACTGCCAGGTGTACTGCCAGGTGTACAGCCAGGTATACTGCCAGGTGTACTGCCAGGTGTACTGCCAGGTGTACTGCCAGGTGTACAGCCTGGTATACTGCCAGGTGTACTGCCAGGTGTACTGCCAGGTGTACAGCCAGGTATACTGCCAGGTGTACTGCCAGGTGTACAGCCAGGTATACTGCCAGGTGTACTGCCAGGTATACAGCCAGGTATACTGCCAGGTGTACAGCCAGGTATACTGCCAGGTGTACTGCCAGGTGTACTGCCAGGTGTACAGCCAGGTATACTGCCAGGTGTACAGCCAGGTATACTGCCAGGTGTACTGCCAGGTGTACTGTCTGGTGTACTGCCAGGTGTACAGCCAGGCATACTGTCAGGTGTACTGCCAGGTGTACTGCCAGGTGTACTGTCAGGTGTACAGCCAGGTATACTGCCAGGTATACTGCCAGGTGTACTGCCAGGTGTACTCCCAGGTGTACAGCCACGTATACTGCCAGGTGTACTGCCAGGTGTACTGCCAGGTGTACTGCCAGGTGTACTGCTAGGTGTACTGCCAGGTGTACTGCCAGGTGTACTGCCAGGTGTACTGCCAGGTGTACTGCCAGGTGTACAGCCAGGTATACTGCCAGGTATACTGCCAGGTGTACTGTCAGGTGTACTGCCAGGTGTACAGCCAGGTGTGCTGCCAGGTGTACAGCCAGGTATACTGCCAGGTATACTGCTAGGTGTACTGCCAGGTGTACAGCCAGGTGTACTGCCAGGTGTACAGCCAGGTATACTGCCAGGTATACTGCCAGGTGTACTGTCAGGTGTACTGCCAGATGAACAGCCAGGTATACTGCCAGGTGTACAGCCAGGTATACTGCCAGGCGTACTGCCAGGTGTACTGTCAGGTGTACTGCTAGGTGTACAGCCAGGTGTACTGCCAGGTGTACTGCCAGGTGTACAGCCAGGTATACTGCCAGGTATACTGCCAGGTGTACTGTCAGGTGTACTGCTAGGTGTACAGGCAGGTGTACTGCCAGGTGTACTGCCAGGTGTACAGCTAGGTATACTGCCACGTATACTGCCAGGTGTACTGCCAGGTGTACTGCCAGGTGTACAGCCAGGTATGCTGCCAGATGTACTGCCAGGTGTACTGCCAGGTTTACTGCCAGGTGTACAGCCAGGTATACAGCCAGGTATACTGCCAGGTGTACAGCCAGGTATACTGCCAGGTGTACTGCCAGGTGTACAGCCAGGTATACTGCTAGGTGTACTGCCAGGTGTGCAGCCAGGTATACTGCCAGGTGTACTGCCAGGTGTACTGTCTGGTGTACTGCCAGGTGTACAGCCAGGCATACTGTCAGGTGTACTGCCAGGTGTACTGTCAGGTGTACTGCCAGGTGTACAGCCAGGTGTACTGCCAGGTGTACTGCTAGGTGTACTGCCAGGTGTACAGCAGGTATACTGCCAGGTATACTGCCAGGTATACTGCCAGGTGTACAGCCAGGTATACTGCCAGGTGTACAGCCAGGTATACTGCCAGGTGTACTGCCAGGTGTACTGCCAGGTGTACAGCCAGGTATACTGCCAGGTGTACTTCCACGTGTACAGCCAGGTATACTGCCAGGTGTACTGCCAGGTGTACTGTCAGGTGTACTGCCAGGTGTACAGCCAGGTATACTGCTAGGTGTACTGCCAGGTGTACTATCAGGTGTACTGCCAGGTGTACAGCCAGGTATACTGCCAGGTGTACTGCCAGGTGTACTGCCAGGTGTACAGCCAGGTGTAATGCTAGGTGTACTGCCAGGTGTACTGCCAGGTGTACTGCCAGGTGTACTGCCAGGTGTACTGCCAGGTGTACTGCTAGGTGTACTGCCAGGTGTACTGCCAGGTGTACTGCCAGGTGTACTGCCAGGTGTACTGCCAGGTGTACTGCCAGGTGTGCTGCCAGGTGTGCTGCCAGGTGTACTGCCAGGTGTACAGCCAGGTGTACAGCCAGTTGTACTGCCAGGTGTACTGCTAGGTATATTGCCAGGTGTACAGTCAGGTGTACTGCCAGGTGTACTGCCAGGTATACTGCCAGGTGTACTGCCAGGTGTACTGCCAGGTGTACTGCCAGGTGTACTGCCAGGTGTACTGCCAGGTGTACTGCCAGGTATACTGCCAGGTGTACTGCCAGGTGTACTGCCAGGTGTACAGCCACGTGTACTGCCAGGTGTACTGCCAGGTGTACTGCCAGGTGTACTGCCAGGTGTACTGCTAGGTGTACTGCCAGGTGTACAGCAGGTATACTGCCAGGTGTACTGCCAGGTACTGCCAGTTATACTGTGTACTGCCACTGCCAGGTGTACTGCCAGGTGTACTGCTGCCAGGTGTACTGCCAGGTGTACTGCCAGGTGTACTGCCAGGTGTACTGCCAGGTGTACTGCCAGGTGTACTGCCAGGTGTACTGCCAGGTGTACTGCCAGGTGTACAGCCAGGTGTACTGCCAGGTGTACAGCCAGGTATACTGCCAGGTGTACTGCCAGGTGTACTGCCAGGTGTACTGCCAGGTGTACTGCCAGGTGTACTGCCAGGTGTACTGCCAGGTGTACAGCCAGGTGTACTGCCAGGTGTACTGCCAGGTGTACTGCCAGGTGTACTGCCAGGTGTACTGCCAGGTGTACTGCCAGGTGTACTGCCAGGTGTACTGCCAGGTGTACTGCCAGGTGTACTGCCAGGTGTACAGCCAGGTGTACTGCCAGGTGTACTGCCAGGTGCCAGGTGTACAGCAGGTGTACTGCCAGGTGCCAGGTGTACTGCCAGGTGTACTGCCAGGTGTACAGCCAGGTGTACTGCCAGGTGTACTGCCAGGTGTACTGCCAGGCGTACTGCCAGGTGTACAGCCAGGTGTACAGCCAGGTGTAGGTGTACTGCCAGGTGTACTGCCAGGTGTACTGCCAGGTGTACTTCCAGGTGTACTGCCAGGTGTACTGCCAGGTGTACTGCCAGGTGTACAGCCAGGTGTACTGCCAGGTGTACTGCCAGGTGTACTTCCAGGTGTACAGCCAGGTGTACTGCCAGGTGTACTGCCAGGTGTACAGCCAGGTGTACTGCCAGGTGTACTGCCAGGTGTACAGCCAGGTGTACTGCCAGGTGTACTGCCAGGTGTACTGCCAGGTGTACAGCCAGGTGTACTGCCAGGTGTACTGCCAGGTGTACAGCCAGGTGTACTGCCAGGTGTACTGCCAGGTGTACTGCCAGGTGTACTGCCAGGTGTACAGCCAGGTGTACAGCCAGGTGTACAGCCAGGTGTACTGCCAGGTGTTAGGACAGACTTGACACACCCAAGACTTGCTTCGTTCCTTGGCAAAGACTCTGTCCACACTGGTGGCCAAGGAAGTTACAATACAATTTTTAGTTATGATGTTGTGAGCTCTGTCCGTCTGTTGAGTCTAGGGTCACCACATTTCCAACAATTTTATGCAGCTGCGTTAGTTTCAACGGGTGAATTACAGGCCCCATCAAAAGTGCCAACATCAGCCGAGTATTCTGACTCTGACTCAACAAAACAGACTCAAATATCGCTGGTTTCGCTAATATTCTATTCGATGACAGTACTAATTCACTTTTACTGGTGAGGTGCACGAAGCACAATGTTTCCGAAATGTCTTTTTACGATCAACCTTCATGGTTAAGTACACTCATTCTCATCTTCCCACGACCACTTTCTCTCTAAAACGCTCTCTCTCTCTCTCTCTCTCTCTCTCTCTCTCTCTCTCTCTCTCTCTCTCTCTCTCTCTCTCTCTCTCTCTCTCTCTCTCTCTCTCTCTCTTTTCCCCTCTACTTCACCATTCTTATCTCACTCTCAATCTCTCCTTAATTACTCTCCTCCTCTTCCCTTGCCTGCCCATCAGTCATCCCTCGTCTTCCTTGCTCCATTATAACTCAAATATTTTTATGACAGCACCTAAAGCTTCCTTACGCCTGGTTCAAGCATCAGGCAGTCCTGATTTCCAGTACTTTACACTGGTTCCTAAAATCTCATTCAGTCACAAAGACAACTTATAGATAAGTATCTTGGAGAGAAATATTTTGTTTGTCAGAAAATAAGAAAAATCGACGTCAATAAACCGGGTGAAAAAAGCCGATACAACCATGTACAAGTGTTGTAATTTTAGTAAGGCTCAAATACAATATTTTACAAGATTCAGACTACCGTGAAATAACCTCCTTCCCCTTCCCCGCACACATATTCTAGAGGTTAATTACAAGCTAGTTTGCTAGATTTAAAGGCTGTTGATCACACCTGGGTTGCAGTTCACCTGTACACCAACACCAAGCATGCTTTAAGCCCTAAAATGGGGATGAAAGTAAACATATATGATATATATATATATATATATATATATATATATATATATATATATATATATATATATATATATATATATATATATATATATATATATATATATATATATATATATATATATATATGTACATATATGTCGTGCCGAATATGTAAAACTGGTCGATTAGCAAGAACTTATTTAAAATTAAGTCCTTTCTAAAATTTATGCCTTAATGCAGCACTCACCTTTTTTCCTTCACCAATTCTATGGTTAACCTCATCCTTCATAAACCCATCCGCTGACACGTCAACTCCCAAATATCTGAAAAAATTCTCTTCTTCCACACTCCCTCTCTCCAACGTGATATACAATTTTTCTTTATCTAAATCATTTGACACCCTCATCACCTTACTCTTATCTATGCTCACTTTCAACTTTCTACCTTTACACACATTCCCAAACTCGTCCACTAACCTTTGCAACAAATCTTTAGAATCTCCCATAAGCACAGTATCATCAGCAGAAAGTAACTGTGTCAATTCCCATTTTGTATTTGATTCCTCATAATTTAATCCCACCCCTCTCCCGAACACCCTAGCATTTACTTCTTTTACAACCCCATCTATAAATATATTAAACAACCATGATGAAATTACACATCCCTGTCTAAGACCTACTTTCATAGGAAAGTAATCTCCCTCTCTTCTACACACCCTGACCTGAGCCTCACTATCCTCATAAAAACTCTTTACAGCATTCAGTAATTTACCACCTATTCCACATACCTGCAACATCTGCCACATTGCTCTCCTATCCACTTAAACATATGCCTTTTTTAAATCCATAAATGCAATGAAAACTTCCCTAAATACTGTTCACATATATGTTTCAATGTAAACACTTGATCTACACATCCCCTACCCACTCTAAAGCCTCCTTACTCATCCGCAATCCTAATCTCTGACTTACCTCTAATTCTTTCAGTAATAACCCTACCGTACACTTTTCCTGGTATACTCAGTAAACGTATTCCCCTATGATTTTTACAGTCTTTTTGGTCCCCCTTCCCTTTATAAAAGAATTATACATGCTCTCTGCCAATCCCTAGGTACCTTCCCCTCTTTCATACATTTATTAAACAAAAATACCAACCACTCCATCGCTATATCTCCCCCTGCTTGTAACATTTCTGTTATGATCCCGTCAGTTCCAGCTGCTTTACCCCCTTTCATTCTATGTAATGCCTCACGCACCTCCCCCACACTCACATCCTGCTCTTCTTCACTCCTAAAAGATGTTACACCTCCCTGACCAGAGCATGAAATTACCGCTTCCCTTTCTTCATCGACATTTAAAAGTGTCTTAAAATATTCCTTTCATCTACCCAATACCTCCAGCTTCCCATCTACTAACTCTCCTACTCTGTTTTTAACTGACAAATCCATTCGTTCCCTAGGCTTTCTTAGCTTGCTTAACTCACTCCAAATTTTTTTCCTATTTTCATCAAAATTTCTTGACAGTACCTCTCCCACTCTATCGTCTGCCCTCCTTTTGCACTCTCTCACCACTCTCTTCACTTTTCCTTTACTCTCCGTATACTCTGCTCTTCTTGTAACACTTCTGCTTTGTAAAAACCTCTCATAAGCTGCCTTTTTCCTCTTTTATCATACCCTTTACTTCATCATTCCACCAATCACTCCTCTTTCCTCCTGCACCCACCCTCCTATAGCCACAAACTTCTGCCCCACATTCTAATGCTGCATTTTTAAAACTATTCCAACCCTCTTCAACCCCCCCCCCCACTACTCATATTTGCATAAGCCCACCTTTCTGCCAATTGTTGGTTATATCTCACCCTAATTTCCTCCTCCCTCTTACTCTAACTGTAGGTACAACTAAATAATGATCCTACATATCAGTTGCCCCTCTATAAACATGCACATCCCGAAGCCTACCCATCAACCTTTTATCCACCAATACATAATCTAACAAACTACTTTCATTACGTGCTATATCATACCTTGTATACTAATTTATCCTCTTTTTCATAAAATATGTATTACTTATTACCAAATCTCTTTCTACACATAGCTCAATTAAAGGCTCCCCATTTTCATTTACGCCTGGCACCCCAAATTTACCTACTACTTCCTCCACAGCATTGAAATTCCCAACCACATGTGCTCTCACACTTGGTTCAAAACTCCCCACACACCCACTCAACATTTCCCAAAGTCTCTCTCTCTCCTCACCACTTCCCTCTTCTCCAAGTGCATAAACACTTACTATAACTCACTTTTCACATCCATCCCTTATTTTACTCCACACAATCCTTGAATTAATACATTTATAGTCCCTTTTTTCCTGCCATAGCTTATCCTTCAACATTATTGCTACTCCTTCTTTAGCTCTAACTCTTTTTGAAACCCCTGACCTAATCCCATTTATTCCTCTCCACTGAAACTCTCCCACCCCCCTTCAGCTTTGTTTCACTTAAAGCCAGGAGCTTCTTCTCACTCATAACATCCACAATCATCTCTTTCTTATCATTCGCACAACATTCACGCACATTCAGACATCCCACTTTGACGGTTTTCTTCCTTACGTTTTTAGTAGGCTATTCAGGAAAAGGGGGTTGCTAGCCCATTGTTCCCGGCATTTTAGTTGACTTTTACAACACGCATGGCTTACGGAGGAAAGATTCTTATTCCACTTCCCCATGGATATAAAAGGAAAAGCAATAAGAACAAGAACTATTAAGATAAAATCAAAGAAAGCTCAGATGAGTGTGTATGCATAAACGTGTACATATATGTGTAGAGTGACCTAAGTGTAAGTAGAAGTAGCTAGACATACCTGAAATCTTGCATGTTTATGAGACAGACAAAAAACACCAGCAATCCTACCATCATGTAAAACAATTACAGGCTTTCGTTTTACAAATAAATAACAAAAAGGCACAATACCGTGACTGGAACGATACACAAATAACCCTCTGTGGGTTTCTAGCTCTCTTGCAGTGCTCCCCTTCCTTTGTATTTGACTGGCTCGTCTTCCTTATTTCCCACTTCTACCACTACCACTACTACTACCTCTTCTTCTTCTACTACATCTACTGATGAAATTAGACACATGTGCGGCGTCTGCTTGTCTTTGTTGTGGACGTTTCGCCATCCAGTGGCTGGCTGGATGGCGAAACGTCTACGGTGGGGATGCCCGGGTGTTGTGCATGTGTCATTTCATCCTGTCGGTATTATATACAATTCTTGTACTACTACTACTACTACTACTACTACTACTACCACTACTACTACCTCTACCTCTTCCTGCCTATATATAGCCGTCCTGCTCCTCCTCTGTTAGTGTGACTTTGTCAATGGTCCAAGTCGGACCGAAACGTTGTCGTAAGCTTCTGTCTTTTATGTGCGGGTTATTTGTGTTTCGTTTTACACTCACTTGGCAGAACGGTAGTACCTCTCTGGGTGGTTGCTGTCTACCAAACCTACTGTATATATATATATATATATATATATATATATATATATATATATATATATATATATATATATATATATATATATATATATATATATATATATATATATATATATATATATGAGATATGCACCTCTCAGTCTATATACACTGACATACGCTCCTCGGCATATACAAAGAGATAAACACCTTTTAGTATATATGTACACTGAGATACACACTTTTTATTGTATATACACTAACATGCATACTTCTCTATACACACACACTGCTACAAGACATACCACAATAGCAAGTTCAAGTATCAGTCACTGTTTGTGTCAACACATTGTGGTCGCCTAAGTAATTTTACTGAGGGGGGGGAGCACTAAACCCATAACAGTCAAATACCGCCTGGTAGGTATTCGGGTTCGAGCCATGAAAAGGATGGATAAGTCATGTACCTTGGACCAAGAGCCCCCCCTCATCGGCCTTATGTAAACCTCCCTTCTCTGCTGAAGGGTATCCTAGAAGGGGATCGATATACACAGACCAATTAATTTTCTGAGTTTGTGTCTCCATAAGGGTTATTACTGAGCATCCCTTTCCTGGTTTTAGTGATTTATGTTCGTGTATTGTAATCAAAACAAAATGCTAAGCCCACGAAGGTCATACAACGCTGCCTGACTTCCTGAAGGTTACATAAAAACGATTTTAGGAGTCACCGCCCCCCTGGCCCGGTCCAAGACCAGGCCTCTCGGTCCAAGACCAGACCTCTCGATCCTAGACCAGGCCTCTCGGTCCAATACCAGGCCCCTCGATCCAAGACCAGGTCTCTCGGTCCAAGACCAGGCCTCTCGGTCCAATACCAGCTCCTTCAGCGAAGCTCAACGACACGTTTATTTTATTAGTTAACTTTAAGGCCTGTTAACTACACGAGGATCATTACAACTGCATGTCACCCGTGCTCTACCAATCAACTATACTTTAATCCCTAAAAGAGGGATTAATTTATTAATGTATAAAGGCTTTATTGATGCCGTTTCTATATTTTTATTATCATATTCAAGAATTATTATCTGTAAAGAAGACGTAGTAATTGTTAAGAACCGTAGTAGTAGCAGAGGTAGAAGAAGTAGCAGTATCAGAAGCAGCAGTATCTGTATCAGAAGCAGCAGTATCAGTATCAGAAGCAGCAGTATCAGTATCAGAAGCAGCAGTATCAGTATCAGAAGCAGCAGTATCTGTATCAGAAGCAGCAGTATCTGTATCAGAAGCAGCAGTATCAGTATCAGAAGCAGCAGTATCAGAAGCAGCAGTATCTGTATCAGAAGCAGCAGTATCAGTATCAGAAGCAGCAGTATCTGTATCAGAAGCAGCAGTATCTGTATCAGAAGCAGCAGTATCAGTATCAGAAGCAGCAGTATCTGTATCAGAAGCAGCAGTATCAGTATCAGAAGCAGCAGTATCAGTATCAGAAGCAGCAGTATCAGTATCAGAAGCAGCAGTATCAGTATCAGAAGCAGCAGTATCAGTATCAGAAGCAGCAGTATCTGTATCAGAAGCAGCAGTATCTGTATCAGAAGCAGCAGTATCTGTATCAGAAGCAGCAGTATCAGTATCAGAAGCAGCAGTATCAGTATCAGAAGCAGCAGTATCAGTATCAGAAGCAGCAGTATCAGTATCAGAAGCAGCAGTATCAGTATCAGAAGCAGCAGTATCAGTATCAGAAGCAGCAGTATCAGAAGCAGCAGTATCAGTATCAGAAGCAGCAGTATCAGAAGCAGCAGTATCAGTATCAGAAGCAGCAGTATCAGTATCAGAAGCAGCAGTATCAGAAGCAGCAGTATCAGTATCAGAAGCAGCAGTATCTGTATCAGAAGCAGCAGTATCTGTATCAGAAGCAGCAGTATCTGTATCAGAAGCAGCAGTATCAGTATCAGAAGCAGCAGTATCTGTATCAGAAGCAGCAGTATCAGTATCAGAAGCAGCAGTATCTGTATCAGAAGCAGCAGTATCAGTATCAGAAGCAGCAGTATCAGTATCAGAAGCAGCAGTATCAGTATCAGAAGCAGCAGTATCAGTATCAGAAGCAGCAGTATCAGTATCAGAAGCAGCAGTATCAGTATCAGAAGCAGCAGTATCAGTATCAGAAGCAGCAGTATCAGTATCAGAAGCAGCAGTATCAGAAGCAGCAGTATCAGTATCAGAAGCAGCAGTATCAGTATCAGAAGCAGCAGTATCAGTATCAGAAGCAGCAGTATCAGTATCAGAAGCAGCAGTATCAGTATCAGAAGCAGCAGTATCAGTATCAGAAGCAGCAGTATCAGTATCAGAAGCAGCAGTATCAGTATCAGAAGCAGCAGTATCAGTATCAGAAGCAGCAGTATCAGTATCAGAAGCAGCAGTATCTGTATCAGAAGCAGCAGTATCAGTATCAGAAGCAGCAGTATCAGTATCAGAAGCAGCAGTATCAGTATCAGAAGCAGCAGTATCAGAAGCAGCAGTATCAGTATCAGAAGCAGCAGTATCAGTATCAGAAACAGCAGTATCAGTATCAGTATCAGAAGCAGCAGTATCAGTATCAGAAGCAGCAGCATCAGTATCAGAAGCAGCAGTATCAGTATCAGAAGCAGCAGTATCAGTATCAGAAGCAGCAGTATCAGAAGCAGCAGTATCAGTATCAGAAGCAGCAGTATCAGTATCAGAAGCAGCAGTATCAGAAGCAGCAGTATCAGTATCAGAAGCAGCAGTATCAGTATCAGAAGCAGCAGTATCAGAAGCAGCAGTATCAGTATCAGAAGCAGCAGTATCAGTATCAGAAGCAGCAGCATCAGATCAGCAGCAGTATCAGTATCAGAAGCAGCAGTATGAGAAGCAGTATCAGTATCAGAAGCAGCAGTATCATCAGAAGCATATCAGAAGAAGCAGCAGTATCAGTATCAGTATCAGTATCAGAAGCAGCAGTATCAGAAGCAGCAGTATCAGTATCAGAAGCAGCAGTATCAGTATCAGAAGCAGCAGTATCTGTATCAGAAGCAGCAGTATCAGTATCAGAAGCAGTATCATCATATCAGTATCAGAAGCAGCAGTATCAGAAGCAGCAGTATCTGTATCAGAAGCAGCAGTATCTGTATCAGAAGCAGCAGTATCAGTATCAGAAGCAGCAGTATCTGTATCAGAAGCAGCAGTATCAGTATCAGAAGCAGCAGTATCAGAAGCAGCAGTATCAGTATCAGAAGCAGCAGTATCAGTATCAGAAGCAGCAGTATCAGTATCAGAAGCAGCAGTATCTGTATCAGAAGCAGCAGTATCAGTATCAGAAGCAGCAGTATCAGTATCAGAAGCAGCAGTATCAGTATCAGAAGCAGCAGTATCAGAAGCAGCAGTATCTGTATCAGAAGCAGCAGTATCAGTATCAGAAGCAGCAGTATCAGTATCAGAAGCAGCAGTATCAGTATCAGAAGCAGCAGTATCAGTATCAGAAGCAGCAGTATCAGTATCAGAAGCAGCAGTACCAATATAGAAGCAGCAGTATCTGTATCAAAAACAGCAGTATAACTATTTACATTAACAGCAGTGATGGGAGCAATCAAATAGCAGTTTTTTCAGCAGAATTCTTCGTGATGTAGATGTAATGGGAGTTAATCTCTAATTTTCAGAAAGAAAAACGTCTAAGTGCATAACACAATTTTTAGTAGTACATATTCTGGTAACTCATCGGTAAGAAATTCTCATATTCTACAATTAGGACATTTATTAACATATATGCCTTCCCTCTTTCCTTGGTGGGCAGAACGTCTCTTCAAAAAGCGTCGTAGTTACCTCATTGTCCTACGATATCAGACACTACAAGTCAGTCCTATTCTGCACGTGTATGGGATGATTTACGTTTAAGGATCTGCAGTAAAGTCCTGGGAACCTCTGAATGAGCCAGCTGTCTAAATAGGTCTGCGTAGTAGTTTATGAATCGTAAGTCGTTTGGACAAATGGACCGTCACTGAGTCATGTTCTTCTTGTTTGTCTCTATGGCAGAGCACGGGGAAAGAAGCAGAGTTTGTGGCAGTGTGGATGGTGGTGGTGGTGGCTATATAGCAGTGGTGGTGGTGGTGGTGATGGTGGTGGTGGTGGTGGTGGAAGTGGTAGTGGTGGTGGTGGCAATGGTGGTGGTAGTGGTAGTGGTGATGGTGGTGGCTATATAGCGGTGGTGGTGATGGGGGTGGTAGAAGTGGTAGTGATAGTTGTGGCGGTGGCTATATAGCAATGGTGGTGGTGGTGGTGGTGGTGGTGGTGGTGGTGGTGGTGGTGGTGGTGGTGGTGGTGGTGGTGGTGGTGGTGGTGGTAGTGGTGGTGGTGGTGGTGGTGGTGGTGGTGGTGGTGGAAGTGGTAGTGGTAGTGGTAGTGGTAGTGGTGATGGTGGTGGTGGTGGTGGTGGTGGTGGTGATGGTAATGGT
Organism: Cherax quadricarinatus; assembly: GCF_038502225.1. NCBI lineage: Eukaryota > Metazoa > Arthropoda > Malacostraca > Decapoda > Parastacidae > Cherax > Cherax quadricarinatus. The sequence goes on from NC_091317.1 coordinate 16,042,125, forward strand.
AGTGCTGGTGGTAGTAGTGGTAGTGGTGGTAGTTATATAGCAGTGGTGATGATGGTGGTGATGGTGGTGATGGTGATGGTGGTGGTTATCCTGGTGCTGTTGATATTGATATTAACACTGGTGGCGGTTTATTAATAATAATGTTGATAGTATTATTAGCGTAGTATAATAGTATTATTAATACTAGCAGTGGTGATAATATCAATATTAACAAACATTGGCAGCATTATTAGCTAGTATTGATAGTATCATTAGCATAGTGATGACAATATCAATATCAATAATGTTGAAAGCATTATTAGCATGGTATAACAGTGTTATTAACCTACAGTGGTGACAGTGTACCTGAAGCCCTCCACGTGCTGGTGACGCTACACTGGTGTTCCTCTCAGAGAAGGATGATCTCTCAATGTTTACAGTCGCTGCCTATTTCTTGCCAAGAAATATAATTAGCAAGAAAGCGTTCATCTAGCCTGACCCGACGATTATTTCTCCCGGATGATATAATGATACCTTAAATTTCTTGAAACAAGATTCCTTCGCCAGCATCAAGGCTCCCCTCGTCAAGGGAGACCGAGGTACTAGTGCCATTTTCTTGAAATAATCATATTTTAACGTCACACTCGCATAAATCTGCTCTCTTTATCCCCGTGGAGAATATATTTCGGATTCCACTTTCGCCACGAGCATTAATCTTGACAAAAGTCCAGTTGTATCTCTTCCTTAATGTTTCGTGTCTAATGCCGTAGTCATCAAGCTCCAGGATGTGTACAACGTTGTCCAGCATCTTTACGTAGATCTTTTCAGCACTCGCAGAATGGAGGAAATGGCAGATGCAATTTCATCTATTCCGTGAAAGCGTTGAGTCTGTCGACAGAAACAAGAGTTGCAGACCAAAGTTGTCTTGAGACAATGCTTGGCTTCGTGTGTAGACTTCTTAAGACTCGACACAGAGCGAGACATGATAAGGCTTTACACAGAGCGAAACATGACTAGATAAAGCTCTTTACAGAATAAATTATAACTAAATAAAGCTCTAGACAGCTCGATATATGTCTTCATAAAGCTCTACACAGAATGTGCGTAAACCAAGTAAAATCTGGTCCAACAGTTGTGCTTCTGTCTTCCTGTGTTCACTGAGAGAAAGTCCAAGAAATACATTTACATTCTGCCTCCAAAAAAAAAAACTCATACGATTCAGAGAGAAGAGTCTGCTCTAAAACAAATTTGGGAAAGGAGAGAACGGGAGCGATTACTTGACGGCAATTTGCAGACTGAACCAAAATAATCGAATTAGAGGGAAAGTATATGTGAGTCTGCCACTTGACTGGTCGACTGCAATAACTTTCCAGGGGAGTATTGAGTAAGATTTAAAAAGTATGCCCTGAGGTGAGCTGACCTCTGTTCTAACGACTTTGAAAGTTCAGTAGAACGTGACCTTTGTGAAGTTTCATGGCTGTATGACAGCGTATATGTATTGAAGTATACTGTTGGTTAGTTTGTTGGGTTTAAAGTCTACCGACAGCAGGAGGGGGGTCATTACGACTTGCACAATATATATATATATATATATATATATATATATATATATATATATATATATATATATATATATATATATATATATATATATATATATATATACATACATATATATATATATATATATATATATATATATATATATATATATATATATATATACATACATGTGTGTGTGTGTGTGTGTGTGTGTGTGTGTGTGTGTGTGTGTGTGTGTGTGTGTGTGTGTGTGTGTGTGTGTCTGTGTATGTGTGTGTGTGTGTAATGTATGTGTACAAAAGTGATTTATGGCTTGTTTCAGATTTTCTTTACAAAATATTGCAGATTTTTATAGCCTGTGTAGTCGCAATGAGCGATTTCACAGTACAAGAGATGGTGTTGCTGCATGTAGCAGGGAGGAGTGAGGTCACAAGACACAGGACGAGTAAGGTCACAAGAGACGGAAGGAGTGAGGTCACAAAAGACAGGAGGAGTGAGGTCACAGGAGACGGGAGGAGTGAGGTCATAAGAGACAGGAGGAGTGAGGTCACAAGAGACAGGAGGAGTGAGGTCACAAGAGACGGGAGGGGTGAGGTCACAAGAGACAGAAGGAGTGAGGTCACAAGAGACGGGGGGAGTGAGGTCACAAGAGACGGGAGGGGTGAGGTCACAAGAGACAGGAGGAGTGAGGTCACAAGAGACGGGGGGAGTGAGGTCACAAGAGACGGGAGGGGTGAGGTCACAAGAGACGGGAGGGGTGAGGTCACAAGAGACAGGAGGAGTGAGGTCACAAGAGACGGGAGGGGTGAGGTCACAAGAGACAGAAGGAGTGAGGTCACAAGAGACGGGAGGGGTGAGGTCACAAGAGACCGGAGGAGTGAGGTCACAAGAGACAGGAGGAGTGAGGTCACAAGAGACGGGAGGGGTGAGGTCACAAGAGACAGGAGGAGTGAGGTCACAAGAAACGGGAGGGGTGAGGTCACAAGAGATGGGGGAGTGAGGTCACAAGAGACGGGAGGGGTGAGGTCACAAGAGACAGGAGGAGTGAGGTCACAAGAGACAGGAGGAGTGAGGTCACAAGAGACGGGAGGGGTGAGGTCACAAGAGACAGAAGGAGTGAGGTCACAAGAGACGGGGGGAGTGAGGTCACAAGAGACGGGAGGGGTGAGGTCACAAGAGACAGGAGGAGTGAGGTCACAAGAGACGGGGGGAGTGAGGTCACAAGAGACGGGAGGGGTGAGGTCACAAGAGACGGGAGGGGTGAGGTCACAAGAGACAGGAGGAGTGAGGTCACAAGAGACGGGAGGGGTGAGGTCACAAGAGACAGGAGGAGTGAGGTCACAAGAGACAGGAGGAGTGAGGTCACAAGAGACGGGAGGGGTGAGGTCACAAGAGACAGGAGGAGTGAGGTCACAAGAGACGGGAGGGGTGAGGTCACAAGAGACAGGAGGAGTGAGGTCACAAGAGACGGGAGGGGTGAGGTCACAAGAGACGGGGGGAGTGAGATCACAAGAGACGGGAGGAGTGAGGTCACAAGAGACGGGAGGAGTGAGGTCACAAGAGACGGGAGGAGTGAGGTCACAAGAGACGGGAGGAGTGAGGTCACAAGAGACGGGAGGAGTGAGGTCACAAGAAAAGCGAGATGTTCCTGCACAAGCATCCCAACAACAGCCACGTCAAAGATTTGTTAGAAAACTTCTGGGTGGTTAAGGCCGCCGGGAACTAAGTGTCGTCATGTATATTGTTCTTATTTTGAACATTTATTTTAAGCACTATTGTAAACAATACTCACTTCTCAATGAGACCATCTGTGTATACATACTTAAGTCGTCCTTCTTTTCGAAGGCGCTTTCACTGCATTCACTTTCGTTTATCATTTCATTCACTGCTCTCTCTCTCTCTCTCTCTCTCTCTCTCTCTCTCTCTCTCTCTCTCTCTCTCTCTCTCTCTCTCTCTCTCTCTCTCTCTCTCTCTCTCTCATGTTTTAGCCTTTTATGTTAGCGCTTTTTTTCTTCAATCATTTCTTCTTGATATTCTTATTATTTTAGTAACGCTCTTCCTTGTTATTTCATTACAACCTTCCTTCATCTTGTTTCTCTTACTCGTTTATATCTTTCTTTTCTTTCTTTCACTATTTCTCCTCTGCTTTACTCTTCCTCCAGTACTTCACCCTTCCTTCCGTCATACATCCCTTCCCTCATTCCTCCCTACCATCCACTCCCTACCACTGTCCGTACTTCCCTTCCATCCCCCTTCCCCCCGCCAATCTCTCTCCTGTCTTTACTCTCTTCCCTCTCACTTTCTCTTTCCTCAATCCCACATTCTCTTCTCTCCTTCATTTAACCCTTCCTTCTCTCCCTCCTCTTCTCCTTCCTTCACCCTGAGTCTCCACCCTCCTGGTTCTTCCTGCTCGCTGTTTACTGCGGCAGTAGTTCACCGTAACCACGTCTCCCTACAAGCACAATGGTTTTGCTTGTAAAATGCAGCTTCAATGGCAACAAAGGTATTTTTTTTTCCCCTTGTCCACTTGTTTTCCTTGTTACATTTGTTTACCGCGTTGTCTTCCGTTTATTTGTCTCTTTTCTTCGTTTCACTGCTCGTTCTTTAGCATGTTTTCTTGGAGAAAATTCTTGGTTGTTGCAGGCTTAAAAAAGAAAGAAAAAGAGAAAGAGGGAGAGAGAGAGGGGGAAAACCAGAATTAATAAGCGACACCAAGAGCTGTAGCTTAACATCCATAAGCTAGTTAAATAGATATATCAGAAACAGAAAGAAAAAATAAATCCTGCTTTTGTGCCAGGACTCGAACCCGCAAAGTGAGTACAGACACAAACACAATAACAGAAAGAATTAATTGAACTCAAGAGGAGAAAATATTTAGATATAATAAACCCCTGATATAATACACACCTTGATATAATGCACCCCTTGATATATTATATCCTTTGATAAAATAAACCCTGTGATATAATACACCCCTTGATGAAATACACACTTTGGTATAATGTACCCCTGATATAATACACCCTTGATTCAATATCCCTGATATAATTCACCCCATGATACAGTACACTCCTGCTATATACCCCTGATATAATTCACCCCCGATACAGTATGCCCCTAATATACACCCCTGATATAAGGCACCCCCTCCCTGATATATTACTCACTCAGGTGACATCGGTCATAACTGGAGACAGAAGCTGAGGTTATCACACTAAAAATGTGTGTGATGGCTCCTTTCTTCTGCGTGATAGCACCTTTGCTCTGTATTATAGCACCTTTGCTCTGTATGGTAGCACCCTTGTTCTGTATGATAGCATGATTGCACCTTTGCTCTGTATGATAGAACCTTTGCTCTGTGTGATACACCTTTCATCTGTATGATAGCACCTTTGCTCTGTATGATAGCACTTTTGCTCTGGATGCAGGGAGTTGTAATAGGTTTCCAGTAACGTGGAATGGAGGGTAAAGGAAGAGGAGATAAAGGTGGTGGAGGAGGAGGAGGAGGAAAGGGAAAAGGAAAGGAAGAGAAGATGGAGGAGAGAGAGAGGAGAAACGCAACAGAAAAAAATGGAGAGGACAGAAGAGAAGAGAACAAGAAAAAGAGTCAGGAAAATGAAGAGAAATGAGGACAAGTAGGAGGAAGAACAACAGAAAATAAAAACATCGGAGTGGAAGACAAAAATAAGACGAAAATATGGTTAAAAACTGAGATATTAGCAAAATAAGAGACAGGAAAAATAAAATGAAAAATACAAAATAAGAGAAGCAATAATGAAAAGAGACATAATGAAGCTGGCAATAAAAACAGCGAGAGAGAAGTAGTGGTAATAACCAGGGGAAGAAACCAATAAAGAATTGGACACATAACTCAATTGCATGATAAAGAAAAAAAAAGATAATATAAATATTTTTCTCTATTCTTTTAACTTTACTTTGGAAACTTCAGTATATATGGAACCTCAGTGTATATGGAACCTCAGTGTATATGGAACCCACAGTATGTATGGATCCCCAATGTATATAGTACCCTCAGTGTGTGCGAAGCCTCAATGTATATAGTACCCTCAGTGTGTGCGAAGCCTCAATGTGTATAGAACCCTCAGTACGTGTGAAGCCTCAATGTATATAGTACCCTCAGTATGTGTGAAGCCTCAATGTGTATAGAACCCTCAGTGTGTGCGAAGCCTCAATGTATATAGTACCCTCAGTGCGTGCGAAGCCTCAATGTATATAGTACCCTCAGTGCGTGCGAAGCCTCAATGTATATAGTACCCTCAGTGCGTGCGAAGCCTCAATGTATATAGTACCCTCAGTGTGTGCGAAGCCTCAATGTATATAGTACCCTCAGTGTGTGCGAAGCCTCAATGTATATAGTACCCTCAGTGTGTGCGAAGCCTCAATGTATATAGTACGCTCAGTGTGTGCGAAGCCTCAATGTGTATAGAACCCTCAGTACGTGTGAAGCCTCAATGTATTTGCAATCCTCAAAGTTGAAAAACTGGCCAAAAAAATAATAACCAAGTAATAAACTGAAGGAGTCAGAGCAGACGAGATAACCACGTGGGGGGGGGAGAAGACAGACAGACGACAGCAGATAGACAGCAGACTGACAGCAGACAGATAAAGAGGAAGATAAAGATAGACAAAGAGACAGAAACAGAGAGTGACAGAAACAGTGACAGAAATAAAATAACAGAAATAGAGTGACAAACAGAGTGACAGAAACAGAGGGACAGAAATAGAGTAACAGAAACAGTGACAGAAGCAGAGTGACAGAAACAAATAACATTAAAAGATTGATAGAAACAATGACAGAGGGAGACAGAAACTGACAGAGGCCGACACACGAACACCTAAAAATCTTTAAACACTCACCATTTCCATTATTTCTTTTTTTTTCTGAAAGCTGTTCAGAGTTTTCCATTGAACATAAATCCACAATTTACGAATTTCTCGTTCGCATCATATATAGATTTTTTTTTTTTCGGCGAGATACAGACGCAAGAATTCCACGTATATTGTGTTTAATTAATTTAACTCTGCTAGTATAACAATGTTAAAAATTGTTCAACATAACAAAGATAAGAAAAACTGTAACGAAAAAAATCGCTGCCTCCCTTTGTGTTTTTGAGTCTCTCCTTTTAGTATTTTTTGTTTGTGTTTTGTTTTGGGTGTTTTAAGTTTTGTGTTTTTTTTTTCTTTTTGAATGAAACTCGACATGTGTGAGGCTCAAATTGTCGCAGTACAAACACAGTTTTTTCTTATCTGTGTTTCTTTCTCTGATATACTCACATATATATATATATATATATATATATATATATATATATATATATATATATATATATATATATATATATATATATATATATATATATATATATATATATATATATAGGTCTTAGACAGGGATGTTTGTAATGTCACCATGGTTGTTTAATATATTTATAGATGGGGTTGTAAAAGAAGTAAATGCTAGGGTGTTCGGGAGGGTGGTGGGATTAAATTATGGGGAATCAAATACAAAATGAGAATTGACACAGTTGCTTTTTCCTGATGATACTGTGCTTATGGGAGATTCTAAAGGAAAATTACAAAGGTTAGTGGATGAGTTTGGGAGTGTGTGTAAAGGTAGAAAGTTGAAAGTGAACATAGAAAAGAGTAAGGTGATGAGGGTATCAAATGATTTAGATAAAGAAAAACTGGATATCAAATTGGAGAGGAGTATGGAAGAAGTGAATGTTTTCAGATATTTGGTAGTTGATGTGTCAGTGGATGGGTTTATGAAGGATGAGGTTAATCATAGAATTGATGAGGAAAAAAGGGTGAGTGGTGCGTTTAGGTATATATGGAGACAAAAAACGTTATCTATGGATGCAAAGAAGGGAATGTATGAAAGTATAGTAGTACCAACACTCTTATATGCTTGTGAAGCTTGGGTTGTGAATGCTGCAGCGAGGAGGCGGTTGGAGGCAGTGGAGATGTCATGTCTAAGAGCAATGTGTGGTGTAAATATTATGCAGAAAATTCGGAGTGTGGAAATTAGGAGAAGGTGTGGAGTTAATAAAAGTATTAGTCAGAGGGCTGAAGAGGGGTTGTTGAGGTGGTTCGGTCATTTAGAGAGAATGGATCAAAGTAGAATGACTTGGGGAGCGTTTAAATCTGTAGGGGAAGGAAGGCAGGGTAGGGGTAATCCTCGAAAAGGTTGGAAGGAAGGGGTAAGGGAGGTTTTGTGGGCGAGGGGCTTGGATTTCCAGCAGGCGAGCGTGAGCATGTTCGATAGGAATGAATGGAGACGAATGGTATTTGGGACCTGACGATCTGTTGGAGTGTGAGCAGGGTAATATTTAGTGAAGGGATTCAAGGAAACCGGTTATTTTTATATAGCCGGACTTGAGTCCTGGAAATGGGAAGTACAATGCCTGCACTCTAAAGGAGGGGTTCGGGATATTAGCAGTTTGGAGGGATATGTTGTGTATCTTTATACGTATATGCTTCTAAGCTGTTGTGTTCTGAGCACCTCTGCAAAAACAGTGATTACGTGTGAGTGAGGTGAAAGTGTTGAATGATGATGAAAGTATTTTCTTTTTAGGGATTTTCTTTCTTTTTGGGTCACCCTGTCTCGGTGGGAGACGGCCGACTTGTTAAAGAAAAAGATAGATAGATAGATAGATAGATAGAGAGAGACAGACAGAGACAGAGAGAGACAGAGAGAGACAGACAGAGAGAGAAAAAATATTACTTAAAATATTACTTAAATAGAAAGACTAAAGAATCCATTAATAAGGATTGTGGAAGCAATTTGTTACTTAACGTTTCCTCAGTAATTTATCATAACACTGCGTATGTCTCATTTCATTCTCATCGGTATTTTATTCAGTATCTCACCCGTCAGCAGAGTTCTATCCACAGCCCAGATGACGGTCAGGAGTAGAAAAATGGTCTAGTATAATCCTCGTACCTATGCTCCTCGAGGTACATTTTATGTAGCTCTCACGGCTCCTTCCCCGGACCGGTGGTAGATGTGTACTGGACTGATATGGGCGTCTGCATAGGTGAGCACTCAATTGACTGATTATCTCCAGTAATGCGATTAACACCCGCACACGTGCTGGACCAGTTAAACCTACGAGCTTAGGCAGACAGGAATCATAAGAACTGGTTGGAAACTTAACAAGTAAACACTGTACGAACTCCAGGCAAAATGGGTTACAATTGAGCAGAAACAATGAGTGAAATCAATACTGCTTGCTATCTTGTAACTCTGAAATATACAAAGAGTAAAAAAAAAAAAAAGACTGCTAGTAGGACGTTATTCATCAAAGTTACTCAGTGGTTTTGAGAGCCATTCAGAGAGAAGTTACATCAATTTCTTTTCGTAGTATCACAAGAATTATTATTATTATAATCAAGGGGGAAGAGCTAAACCCGTAGGAGGATCTGGAAGGTATTCAGGCTTAATTCAGGGAACTGGAGCACAGATCCAATTCCGTAGATCAAGAGCCCCTCACCAGCACCAAGGAACCTTCCTTGAGGGGCATCACAAGAATGAAGGCAAAAACAGACAGATAAGGAAGAGAAAAATCCACGAAAACAAGCCAGGAACGCTTTGAACGTGCTGACCTCTGGTCCAGAGATGGCCTTGACGGAAGTTAAAGAAAAAAAATAAAGAAAAATCCCACCAACAAACTACCACACTTCCAGTCATACCAGAAGGTAATAAGCTTAAGGATTAGTAATGGCTTTCTCGTAACCACTCTACACACACACACATGTGTATATATATAAATATATATATAAATATATATATATATATATATATATATATATATATATATATATATATATATATATAAACACATCGGCCGTTTTCCACCTAGGTAGGGCTACCTAAAGACAAGGAAAAACCCAAAAAGAAAGAAAAAACTTTCATCATTCAACACATAATCACTGTCTTTCCAGAGACGCTCACATACGAAAGTTTAGATGTCCCTCCAAACTGTCAATATCCTAAACCTCTCCTTTAAAGTGCAGACACTGTACTTCCCATTTCCAGGACTCAAGTCCGGCTTACCGGTTTCCCTGAACCCCTTCATAAATGTTACCTTGCTTACACTCTAACAACACGTCAAGTCCTAAAAACCATTTGTCTCCATTCGCTCCAATCTAACACGCTCACGTATGCTGGAAGTCCAAGCCCCTCGCACGCAAAACCTTCTTTACCCCCTCCGTCCAACCTTCCTTAGGCCGACCCCTACCCCGCCTTCCCTCCACTACAAATTTATACACTCTCGAGGTAATTCTACTTTGTTCCATCCTTTCAACATAACCAAACCACCTCAACAACCCTCTCCTCAGCCGTCTAGATAATATATATATATATATATATATATATATATATATATATATATATATATATATATATATATATATATATATATATATATATATATATATATATATATATAATATATGTATACATATATATATATATATATATAATATATGTATACATATATATATATATATATATAATATATGTATACATATATATATATATATATATATATATATATATATATATATATATATATATATATATATATATATATATATATATATATATATATATATATATATATATACATTATACTGTAATAGAGAACGAGTAATAGAAGATTCAAAATAACTACAGGTGGAGTTCATGCTACAATCAATACAACTTCAAGAACTGGCAATGTTGCAGAAATGAGTAGATAGTCCAGGAGATTCGTTCAGGTGAACGGCTGTAGCCATTGTGTATATGTGTTCAAATATATTCGCAGATATATTCACATAACCCACATTCAATACTTCAGAAATAATATAAATATTTCATCTACTAAATCTTTTGAAGTGGAAGTGCATGCAAATGCTAAAACAAAATAGGATAAAGGGCACTTCGTAAAGCCCACTAGATTAGCGAAACGTTGTCGTACATCAACTACGTTTCCTGAATAAATAGTTTTTCAACGTTTCTTCCTTCATGATTCCTGGGCGGTTCATTGTTATAGTTTTCTATCCTCCCTATCGTCTGCTCCGAGGAAATTTCTTTTTCTCTGTCTAGTGACTGCACATTTTTTCAGCGCTCATTTTCGTCGTTGTTATTATATACAAGTAGAATCTATTATCTCGCCTCGATCACTCGTCACCTGAGGAACACAAGATGGGGGATGATCAGAGACAGGGAAGGCTAGCTGCACTTCTGTGACTCAGGAGTCTTTTACCAACACCAAGACAACACTGGAAAAACAGACATAAATGCAGTAAAATACGATCTTTTGGTGACAAATATCCATCAAGACAACGCTATGAAATAAGATTCTTTTTAACTTTTTTTTTCTTGTATCATGTCCGATCTTCTCTGTCAATCAGGATATTTCGAGTGCTTCTATTATTTTTTTTTTTTCAATTTTTAGTGCAAATTTTTCCATTTTGAAATCAATTTGGTAGCATTTCTATCAATTTTTTTACATTTTTCTGATATGTATTTTATGGCGCTGACGTCATGCTATAGGCGCAAATTCCAATTTTCCTCAAACATATGTTATAAAAAATAGATTTCAGCATTTTGGCATTCATACATTTCAAAGCTTTATTAAAACTGGCCAATATGTACTCACCTAGTTGAGGTTGCGGGGGTCGAGTCCGAGCTCCTGGCCCCGCCTCTTCACTGATCGCTACTAGGTCACTCTCCCTGAGCCGTGAGCTTTATCGTACCTCTGCTTAAAGCTATGTATGGATCCTGCCTCCACTACATCGCTTCCCAAACTATTCCACTTACTGACTACTCTGTGGCTGAAGAAATACTTCCTAACATCCCTGTGATTCATCTGTGTCTTTAGCTTCCAACTGTGTCCCCTTGTTACTGTGTCCAATCTCTGGAACATCCTGTTTTTGTCCACCTTGTCAATTCCTCTCAGTATTTTGTATGTCGTTATCATGTCCCCCCTATCTCTCCTGTCCTCCAGTGTCGTCAGGTTGATTTCCCTTAACCTCTCCTCGTAGGACATACCTCTTAGCTCTGGGACTAGTCTTGTTGCAAACCTTTGCACTTTCTCTAGTTTCTTTACGTGCTTGGCTAGGTGTGGGTTCCAAACTGGTGCCGCATACTCCAATATGGGCCTAACGTATACGGTGTACAGGGTCCTGAACGATTCCTTATTAAGATGTCGGAATGCTGTTCTGAGGTTTGCTAGGCGCCCATATGCTGCAGCAGTTATTTGGTTGATGTGCGCTTCAGGAGATGTGCCTGGTGTTATACTCACCCCAAGATCTTTTTCCTTGAGTGAGGTTTGTAGTCTCTGACCCCCTAGACTGTACTCCGTCTGCGGCCTTCTTTGCCCTTCCCCAATCTTCATGACTTTGCACTTGGTGGGATTGAACTCCAGGAGCCAATTGCTGGACCAGGTCTGCAGCCTGTCCAGATCCCTTTGTAGTTCTGCCTGGTCTTCGATCGAGTGTATTCTTCTCATCAACTTCACGTCATCTGCAAACAGGGACACCTCAGAGTCTATTCCTTCCGTCATGTCGTTCACAAATACCAGAAACAGCACTGGTCCTAGGACTGACCCCTGCGGGACCCCGCTGGTCACAGGTGCCCACTCTGACACCTCGCCACGTACCATGACTCGCTGCTGTCTTCCTGACAAGTATTCCCTGATCCATTGTAGTGCCTTCCCTGTTATCCCTGCTTGGTCCTCCAGTTTTTGCACCAATCTCTTGTGTGGAACTGTGTCAAACGCCTTCTTGCAGTCCAAGAAAATGCAATCCACCCACCCCTCTCTCTCTTGTCTTACTGCTGTCACCATGTCATAGAACTCCAGTAGGTTTGTGACACAGGATTTCCCGTCCCTGAAACCATGCTGGCTGCTGTTGATGAGATCATTCCTTTCTAGGTGTTCCACCACTCTTCTCCTGATAATCTTCTCCATGATTTTGCATACTATACATGTCAGTGACACTGGTCTGTAGTTTAATGCTTCATGTCTGTCTCCTTTTTTAAAGATTGGGACTACATTTGCTGTCTTCCATGCCTCAGGCAATCTCCCTGTTTCGATAGATGTATTGAATATTGTTGTTAGGGGTACACATAGCGCCTCTGCTCCCTCTCTCAATACCCATGGGGAGATGTTATCTGGCCCCAATGCCTTTGAGGTATCTAGCTCACTCAGAAGCCTCTTCACTTCTTCCTCGGTTGTGTGCACTGTGTCCAGCACTTGGTGGTGTGCCCCACCTCTCCGTCTTTCTGGAGTCCCTTCTGTCTCCTCTGTGAACACTTCTTTGAATCTCTTGTTGAGTTCTTCACATACTTCCCGGTCATTTCCTGTTGTCTCTCCTCCTTCCTTCCTTAGCCTGATTACCTGGTCCTTGATGTGTGTGTGTATGTGTGTGTGTGTGTGTGTTTGTAGTGTGTGTGTGTGTGTGTGTGTTTGTGTGTGTGTGTTTGTATGTGTATGTGTGTGTGTGTGTGTGTGTGTGTGTGTTTTAAAAAATATTTTACTGGAAAAAATGAATTCCTTTCTCTACTCACCGTCCTTCCCATGGCCAAAATAACATTGCCAACCTATAACATTCTCTCTACGGCTGGCTGGGTCCTCTAGACGAAATCCAAGATAGCGTTACGATGTTTGGGGAAAGAAAGGGGCGGAAATTGGGAAAAAGGGGAAAGAAGAGAAGGTGGAGGGACGGAAATTAAAGGGGATGGACGGAGTAGGAAAAAAAGATGGAAGAGAGAGAGAGAGAGAGAGAGAGAGAGAGAGAGAGAGAGAGAGAGAGAGAGAGAGAGAGAGAGAGAGAGAGAGAGAGAGAGAGAGAGAGAGAGAGAGAGAGAAAGAGAGAGCGTGAAACAAGCTTTTATGTCACAAGACGGGCAGAAAGCAGCAACTTCACTCTGGCTGTACCCTTCTCCAGAACATCACTCCATCTGAGATCATACATACCCAGGATGACTCGAGTATGGAACACATTCGTACAGCATAATGATGTCAACGAGATAAAGTCAGTTGATCAAATGAAAATGCTGGCCCACAGATGGCTCCAACTTCATCCTGTTCCCTACTTGTATGTCTCTTAACAATAAAAATGCTTTCAAATGAGCTGATGTAGGAAACAGCTCTTAGCTTGACAATAAAGTTAGGAATCCTTAACCTGTAAATAGCTTGTCAATAAAGCTAGGGATCCTTAACATTGTCAAACCCTGTGTAAAAAAAAAAAAAAAAAAAAAAAAGAGAGAGAAAGTTACGGAAATGGAGCTGCTCCGTAGATGAGAAAGAATGAAAAGGTCAGAAAGAATGCTTGTATTTTGCTGTTCCTCGACCTGTCTTCACCACATCTTTCAATAACACTAAAAAAAAGAATGTTACTGAAGGGCAATGTTGGGAAAAATGGTTACCGTACAAGCAATATGAATTGATTTCTCAGCATAACACCTTCAGCTATGGTTTAGGCAACTTACCAGAGAGGAAAACTATGTGACGAAGCAGGTACCAGAGCTAAGTAAAGATTAGGACACTCTGTATAAGAGAGCAATAGAATTTGTCTTGTGAAAATAACTTCTTGTTATCTTTATTTCCTCTCTCCCTCTCTCTTTCTCTTTCTCTTTCCCCTCCTCAGCCACCTCCTCCTCCTCCTTCTCCTCTTGCTTCTCCTCCCCATCACCACCAAACTAATTTGCATGATCGGAAAAAACTTCTTTTCCCAGCTTATTATGGTTCCACCATGAAGTGAGAATAATCTCGGCCATGTTCTTTCATGGCCAGGCGACCTAAAATATTCACGTGACGTTAAGGAAGAAGAAGACGTTAACATTATTAATGCCTTAATATTAGTAGTCCTCTGGCGTCTTGTCGGATCTTATCCCGACCCTAGAGGAACTGAGAGAGTATAACTCTTGTCCTTCATTCAAAATGTGATTTGAGCAAAAACTGGCAGTAGGTCGCAGTTGGGGGACCGTTCTAACCTACTAGATGTTTTAATAAGGAACAATATTCGATTTACGGTATTGTATTAAGACAATTCGTCCATCTGGAACTTTAACAAGATAACTGATAAAAAAATTTATAATGTCCTCTCTAGTCGAAACGTCTTCTCAGTAAAGTGCCATAAAAAAGCATGGTGTTTCTTATTAGCATACATGTCGATATATTTAACGCACTCTTCCACCCACAACCCCCTCCCAACTACAACCCCCCTACCACCAACAACCATCACAAGCTAAACCACTACCACCACCAGGTCAACTACCACCACCACCGCCCACCTCTTCCCCCTGAAGCCCACCGCTTTCCGGCAGGCAACTAACCTGCCCAACCCAATTAAGGGCCATGGTCAACAACCATCAGGAGGCTTAAGTGAAATTTCCTCTGCCAAACACAGTCCACGCTGAATGACCCGATTTTCCAATCGAGTTATGTTTTTTGACTTGAAAGAACTGGAATTTACTAAATTAATGATTCTGACGCATGTTTATTGTATATAATTCCTCTACCTCTGCTTATCTCTTCATTTATCTATCTATCTCTTTCATGTACGTGTCTTTCCTATCTTTTTAAAGAGACGTTTTTACCTTACTTAATTGTGTACTTACCTATTTACATAATTATTTACCGAATTAGTTATTTCTTTAGTTAATACTTACTTTTCCATTTAATTATTTACTGACGTAGTTGCTCTTTACTTCCCTCTTTACCAGCTTTTGGTATGTATGTTAGTAAGTTCGTGGGTAAACAGTGATTCCTTGGGGGTTCTACAGCGCCTCGGGAGTGGGAGGTAATCAGGTGCAATGGACAGGCAAGGTACTGAGTATTTTTTCCCAATCCAAATGTCTCGCTGCACACACACACACACACACACACACACACACACACACACACACACACACACACACACACACTACTACCACTACTACCGCACGAGTACTCAACTCTCATGCAAAATATCCCTTCTATCGAAGTAACTTCTAGCGGCCACTTGAAACATGCAGATGAGGACTAATGGAACGTTAATGGACGTGCTCCTAATGGACACTTAAATGAACACAACCATCCCATTAGAGGTACTGTTTTGTTCTTGTTTTCTTGACAAGCTTAATTAGGTTTCAGCCATTTTCAGTAAAGAAACTGGGAGTGTATATATATATATATATATATATATATATATATATATATATATATATATATATATATATATATATATATATATATATAATATATATATATATATATATATATATATATATATATATATATATATATATATATATATATATATATATATATATATATATATATATATATATATATATATATATATATATATATATATATATATATATATATATATATATATATATATATATGCAAAACAACCACTCTGAAAAAATAGAGAAATTCCAAGCGCTTTCGTGACTACTCACATAATCAAGGAACTATGAAAGTAAAGCATACAAGGAAGCTATATAAGGGGTCAGGCCAGCACCTCACTATCAGATCCCACAACGGTTAAACACCTGACGCGCGCCGACCCAACTTGGATAGGTCCTTTGCACAACTCACCCACAAACTATTCTACCCAAGAAAATTTAAAAATTATTTGTCCAGTGTATTATTAAATTCTTCCCAAATTCTATTAATTATAAATGGATCTAATTTATATAAACCAAAGGAAATATTCATATTATTGTCAAAACTGCTTTTTATGAAACAAGATTCAATTATATTCCTGTCGAGGATGGACTTGCTTGATACTACTTTCTCAACTTTTTGAAAATCAATTGGATGGTTAAAATCTCTTACATGAATAAATAGAGCATTGGAATCTTGTCCAGTTTTAATGCTATATTTATGTTGTTTTAATCTTAGTTCGAGATTTTTACCAGTTTGACCGTAATAAACTTTATCGCAAATTTTACAAGGAATCTTATAGACACATCCATCAGCATTTTGGGGGAAATTCTTTATCAAAAGTTATATATATATATATATATATATATATATATATATATTTATATATATATATATATATATATATATATATATATATATATATATATATATATATATATATATAGACAGCAACCACCCAGGGAAGTACTACCGTCCTGCCAGATGACTGTGAAACAGAAACCTGTAACTGTTTTGCATGATGGTAGGATTGCTGGTTTCTTTTTCTGTCTCATAAACACGCTAGATAACAGGGATATCTTGCTACTCCTACTTACACTTTGGTCACACATCACAGACACGCACATGCATATATATATATACATACATCTAGGTTTTTCTCCTTTTTCTAAATAGCTCTTGTTCTTCTTTATTTCTTCTATTGTCCATGGGGAAGTGGAAAAGAATCTTTCCTCCGCAAGCCATGCGTGTCGTATGAGGCGACTAAAATGCCGGGAGCAATGGGCTAGTAACCCCTTCTCCTGTAGACATTTACTAAAAAAGAGAAGAAGAAAAACTTTATAAAACTGGGATGCTTGAATGTGCATGGATGTAGTGCGGATGACAAGAAACAGATGATTGCTAATGTTATGAATGAAAAGAAGTTGGATGTCCTGGCCCTAAGCGAAACAAAGCTGAAGGGGGTAGGGGAGTTTCGGTGGGGGGAAATAAATGGGATTAAATCTGGAGTATCTGAGAGAGTTAGAGCAAAGGAAGGGGTAGCAGTAATGTTGAATGATCAGTTATGAAAGGAGAAAAGAGAATATGAATGTGTAAATTCAAGAATTATGTGGATTAAAGTAAAGGTTGGATGCGAAAAGTGGGTCATAATAAGCGTGTATGCACCTGGAGAAGAGAGGAATGTAGAGGAGAGAGAGAGATTTTGGGAGATGTTAAGTGAATGTATAAGAACCTTTGAACCAAGTGAGAGAGTCATTGTGGTTGGGGACCTGAATTCTAAAGTAGGAGAAACTTTTAGAGAGGGTGTGGTAGGTAAGTTTGGGGTGCCAGGTGTAAATGATAATGGGAGCTCTTTGATTGAACTTTGTATAGAAAGGGGTTTGGTTATAGGTAATACATATTTTAAGAAAAAGAGGATAAATAAGTATACAAGATATGATGTAGGGCGAAATGACAGTAGTTTGTTGGATTATGTATTGGTAGATAAAAGACTGTTGAGTAGACTTCGGGATGTACATGTTTACAGAGGGGCCACAGATATATCAGATCACTTTCTAGTTGTAGTTACACTGAGAGTAAAAGGTAGATGGGATACAAGGAGAATAGAAGCATCAGGGAAGAGAGAAGTGAAGGTTTATAAACTAAAAGAGGAGGCAGTTAGGGTAAGATATAAACAGCTATTGGAGGATAGATGGGCTAATGAGAGCATAGGCAATGGGGTCAAAGAGGTATGAGGTAGGTTTAAAAATGTAGTGTTGGAGTGTTCAGCAGAAGTTTGTGGTTACAGGAAGGTGGGTGCGGGAGGGAAGAGGAGCGATTGGTGGAATGATGATGTAAAGAGAGTAGTAAGGGAGAAAAAGTTAGCATATGAGAAGTTTTTACAAAGTAGAAGTGATGCAAGGAGGGAAGAGTATATGGAGAAAAAGAGAGAGGTTAAGAGAGTGGTGAAGCAATGTAAAAAGAGAGCAAATGAGAGAGTGGGTGAGATGTTATCAACAAATTTTGTTGAAAATAAGAAAAAGTTTTGGAGTGAGATTAACAAGTTAAGGAAGCCTAGAGAACAAATATATTTGTCAGTTAAAAATAGGAGAGGAGAGTTATTAAATGGAGAGTTAGAGGTATTGGGAAGATGGAGGGAATATTTTGAGGAATTGTTAAATGTTGATGAAGATAGGGAAGCTGTGATTTCGTGTATAGGGCAAGGAGGAATAACATCTTGTAGGAGTGAGGAAGAGCCAGTAGTGAGTGTGGGGGAAGTTCGTGAGGCAGTAGGTAAAATGAAAGGGGGTAAGGCAGCCGGGATTGATGGGATAAAGATAGAAATGTTAAAAGCAGGTGGGGATATAGTTTTGGAGTGGTTGGTGCAATTATTTAATAAATGTATGGAAGAGGGTAAAGTACCTAGGGATTGGCAGAGAGCATGCATAGTTCCTTTGTATAAAGGCAAAGGGGACAAAAGAGAGTGCAAAAATTATAAGGGGATAAGTTTGTTGAGTATACCTGGTAAAGTGTATGGTAGAGTTATTATTGAAAGAATTAAAAGTAAGACGGAGAATAGGATAGCAGATGAACAATGAGGCTTTAGGAAAGGTAGGGGGTGTGTGGACCAGGTGTTTACAGTGAAACACATAAGTGAACAGTATTTAGATAAGGCTAAAGAGGTCTTTGTGGCATTTATGGATTTGGAAAAGGCGTATGACAGGGTGGATAGGGGGGCAATTTGGCAGATGTTGCAGGTGTATGGTGTTGGAGGTAGGTTACTGAAAGCAGTGAAGAGTTTTTACGATAGTGAGGCTCAAGTTAGAGTATGTAGGAAAGAGGGAAATTATTTCCCAGTAAAAGTAGGCCTTAGACAAGGATGTGTGATGTCACCGTGGTTGTTTAATATATTTATAGATGGGATTGTAAGAGAAGTAAATGCGAGGGTCTTGGCAAGAGGCGTGGAGTTAAAAGATAAAGAATCACACATAAAGTGGGAGTTGTCACAGTTGCTCTTTGCTGATGACACTGTGCTCTTGGGAGATTCTGAAGAGAATTTGCAGAGATTGGTGGATGAATTTGGTAGGGTATGAAAAAGAAGAAAATTAAAAGTGAATACAGGAAAGAGTAAGGTTATGAGGATAACAAAAAGATTAGGTGATGAAAGATTGGATATCAGATTGGAGGGAGAGAGTATGGAGGAGGTGAATGTATTCAGATATTTGGGAGTGGACGTGTCAGCGGATGGGTCTATGAAAGATGAGGTGATTCATAGAATTGATGAGGGGAAAAGGGTGAGTGGTGCACTTAGGAGTCTGTGGAGATAAAGAACTTTGTCCTTGGAGGCAAAGGGGGGAATGTATGAGAGTATAGTTTTACCAACGCTCTTATATGGGTGTGAAGCATGGGTGTTGAATGTTGCAGCGAGGAGAAGGCTGGAGGCAGTGGAGATGTCATGTCTGAGTGCAATGTGTGGTGTGAATATAATGCAGAGAATTCGTAGTTTGGAAGTTAGGAGGAGGTGCGGGATTACCAAAACTGTTGTCCAGAGGGCTGAGGAAGGGTTGTTGAGGTGGTTCGGACATGTGGAGAGAATGGAGCGAAACAGAATGACTTCAAGAGTGTATCAGTCTGTAGTGGAAGGAAGGCGGGGTAGGGGTCGGCCTAGGAAAGGTTGGAGGGAGGGGGTAAAGGAGGTTTTGTGTGCGAGGGGCTTGGACTTCCAGCGGGCATGCGTGAGCGTGTTTGATAGAAGTGAATGGAGACGAATGGTTTTTAATACTTGACGTGCTGTTGGAGTGTGAGCAAAGTAACATTTATGAAGGGATTCAGGGAAACCGGCAGGCCGGACTTGAGTCCTGGAGATGGGAAGTGCAGTTCCAGCACTCTGAAGGAGGGGTGTTAATGTTGTAGTTTAAAAACTGTAGTGTAAAGCACCCTTCTGGCAAGACAGTGATGGAGTGAATGATGGTGAAAGTTTTTCTTTTTCGGGCCACCCTGCCTTGGTGGGAATCGGCCAGTGTGATAATAAAAAAAATAAAATAACGTATATGTATATATATAATATGTGTGTTTGTTTATTGTTCATGGTGAGTCATTCACAATGAATAGTTTATACATTTAATGTGGTTCATTGAATTAAAAGAGAATTTATTCCGAGTCAGTGTGCACATTTTACTTCGTATTAGCCACCAAGATTACTATGAATGATTCATTGTATTGCATTATGTAACAAGAGTTTGACAAATGTTATCAATTATTGCTTTCTTCTTTATTGGTTGTGTGGTGAGCAGAAGTGTGGTTTATGGTATGGTAATTGTTGCTGGAGAGGTGTGTGATCGAGTTTTAGCTTTCTCTCTCTCTTTCTCTCTCTCTCTCTTTCTCTTCAATAAGTAAGATAGGCTTTGTTATCGTCAGATCAGCTTTGATCGAAAATTATTTGGCTAAAATATAGGTAATTGCCTGGAACACATTAACTTAATAACTGGAAATAAACACGGATTTTGCATCAGATGTTCAGATCTGACTTAATTACTTGCATTTTTAAATCATATTTACAAAACTGGGACGTAAAAGTCCCATCAGACGAGGTATTTCTAGATTTTCAAAAAAAAAAAAAAAAAAAAATCATTCAGTAAGATTCCTCTTCTGGAATAGAAGAGAAACTTTAAATTTTAATTGATGACTTATTCACTTATAGGAACCACTCAGAACCAAACTGAGAGGTGTCTAAGTGGCTGGTAGTAAAAGGTGGAGTTCCTCAAAGATCAGTTCTTGGACTTGTCCTCTTCACAATCCATAAAAATGATCTGGAGGTAAGGCTAACATCTAATATAACAAATTTTGCGGATTTTATATACTTGGGAACAAATGCAGCATCCATACCAGATTGTTTATCATCCAGAGTGATCCGGTTTGGCCGCTGCTGTAGTCAGAGACATGAAGGATGGGCTACAGTGCTGACAAGTGTAAAGTAATGCATTTTAGATTAAATAATTTCATGCATAAGTAAAAACTGTTTGGCAACTAACTTACCAATACTTTGGAGTAATTATAAGCAACAGCCTCAAAAGTACTGATCAAAACCAGCAGACTGCAAGGTTTCGTAGCTTGATACTTCACGTATAAAACCAAAAATCACATTGACTCTAATTCACTTGTTAGACTAATATGCCTTCAACTTTTGGTCTCGAGATTATTTAAAAGGCAAGGACAGACTAGAGAGTGTTCAGAGAAAATCAGTTAATCTCGTAACATAACTAAGAAAGAAGCCTTATGAATATTCAAACCACGTAACCTTTTCTCTTTTAGGAAGCGGGGATTACGAGATCTCATTCAAACCTTAAATGTATTGTATGGATTTGATACACTCAAGGACTAAGACCTATTTTCAGTGCAAAATGAGTCAATACTAGAAGCAATAGAATGAAATTTCAAGGTATGAGAGGCAACAAGAATGTATGTAAAGTTTTTTAGAAATGGAATTATAGAGCAATTCAGTAAACGTGAAGATAATGCAGTCATTTAAAAAACTACAGAATACACTTTGTAAACATTGGATTCGACTCGATACTACGCAGGGGCAAACTTTAATCAACGTATTCTTGATGTTCAGCAACTGCATCAGGTCAGACACTTGGCGGTGGGTCACCCAGGTCATTAACTGTAGTAGTAGTTGAAATAGAGCAGCTGTGGTACGCGTCCACCTGCACCATAGTATTTAGCAGGACAATTAATGGAAACTAGAAGTAGAACCCCGGTTACACAGAGCTCTCTGCCTAGCAGTGGAGCAATACGAGCAGAAACTGTAGGAGCAGTACTTAAACCTAGAGGTAGTTGTAGCCCAAGTCTTCTATTCGCTTTCAACTCTCCTGTAAAATTCATGAAATTTTTCTCAATATGGTATATTATGTTTTTTTCTTCTATATCATGCCCAGAGCTATCTGCTTTACAATCCTTGCCTCATTCATCTAGATAATATAAGGTAATTCTTAATCTAGATAGAAGCAGATAGTTCTTCCCAGCAGATAGCCTTGCCATAGATTTTAAATTTCTCTATCTGTCTTTCCAGTGTATTCTAGTGTTCTATAATTTTGGAATTCGAAAATTAAATCATCAGGGGTTTGCACAGATGGTGTGTATTTTGTCCACTGTGCAGCTGCACGAATCTTGCACAGGGTATACACAACGAGCGAGTGCATCTCTCAGAATGTGTGCGCCTAGAGGTATGTATTACTCCGCGTATATAAGCAAAGACGTGGGTATCTCTCAGTGAGTATACACCGATAGGTGTACTGTATATCCCTCAGTGTATATACACCAAGAGGCGGTGTGTATCTCACAGTATATATAAACTGAGGGTTTGTTATGCTCTTTACCTAGAGATTTAGATTATCCTTGACTAGTGGCGTACGAGTGAAATATAACCCTAATGGCTCTCGTTCAATAGATAGGCTTTAAACCTTAACATACCAATCACCTGTACAGGATTTCATGTTTACTGTCACGTCAAGCTTCTTAAGAATGTTGATGTATTGCTTTAATCATTGGTTTGCTTATTGGACTGTTTTTCCTAATAGATTTTCCTAAATAGTCAGAGATGAAGGGGCGTAGCAGCACCTTCTGTTTTTCAAAGAACATAAAGTCACAGTTATGTGAATTATTTGTAAAAATTACAGGAGACTAAATTTCGCAAGCATCGCGTCCCTAAACTTTGGCTTGATACAAACAGATGCGTTAGGAAATATATTACGGGTTTAATGACAGTTATGGTGTTGGAAAACTTAATAAAATCTGCAGCTGGCTACCGACCTAGGAATGTATCAGATACTTACTTAAATTATAAATAAAAACGCTGTGCTAAGCATTGCTAGTTTTTATGAGTATATTATGAATTTTATGGTTAAGACATTGAATGCAAGTTAACGATAAGGTGAAGTTGTCAACTATTTTTTTTTTATATTTTATTTAAAATCATACAAATAGACAATAGACAAAAGGAAAAACCATAAAGATGACAATATATGAACAATAACTGAAAAAACGTTACATTAGATATTGAAACATTAACGAATAACATAACAATATAACAAATATGACCACTATAACCTACATATAAAATCAGATACCGAAGCTTAAAACTGTCCTATACTAGATACATGTGGATAAGTTAAGTTTCTTAAAAAACATGCAAACCTATATTAACTCTTCCTCAAATTAATCATCCTTGCTCTTAATTTACACTAGAATAATAAAATACAAGTATACTTTCATTATTTCGTTACAGACTAAATTCTTTCTGCTCTGAACACGGAAAGAAATATAGGATAATAATTAAACCAATGATGTCAAGAACACATCCAAGCGAAACCTACACCGACCATACAGGTCCATGAGAAGTGCACGGTCCGTGCAGCCGCTCGCCCAGGTGTGCACATGTACATTGCCATCGTACCTACAATTAGATTTAGCTCAACATTTTTCAATAATGCCATACGTAGAACCATTCTACCCAATTTGCATAATAAAGAGCCGTTTGAATCAAGGAACATTCCACAATTATCATAAATTTACCCTAACCTAAGCCTAGAATTCCATCTGTACTATAAATGTCTAAATCAACACGAAAATTTACCACATACCCCTAACCATATTCGTTGGTGTACATGATACAACCTTGTATTACCATAAAGAAAAAAAGAACAATAAAAAAGGAAAACCCACTCGTCACCTTTAAAAATCAGACTTCAATTTACCATTCAGGTACATACATATAAATAATTATATAAAGTATATTGTCTAATTGATCACAATTACTTCCAACGTCAGTTATAATATTACGTTGACTCAACCACGAATAACTTCATCCATTCTTACAACTTCAAGGGTTCGTAAAAATCTTAAACTACATACATAGTATTGCCACAATTTAGACAAATTAAAAAGAAAAACAATACTCAAATATATCAAAACACACTATGCTTCTATTGGCACCAAATCAATTGTGCTTACAAAAATACAGTGTAAATTAAACTGAAACATTAAAAGCCATTTTGACATTTACACATTGTATCAAAATCATAAATACGCATAGAAAATATGTATTGAATATCATTGAATATCATTGAAAATGTTCATGAGAAAAACCATTAATGGTATATACAAGAAAGTAAACATATATGTATATATATATATATATATATATATATATATATATATATATATATATATATATATATATATATATATATATATATATATATATATATATATATATATATATATATATATATATATATGTTTGGCATGATGGTAGGTTTGCTGGTTTCTTTTTCTGTCTCATAAACACGCTAGATAACAGGGATATCTTGCTACTCCTACTTACACTTTGGTCACACTTCACAGATACGCACATGCACATATATATATATACATACATCTAGGTTTTTCTCCTTTTTCTAAATAGCTCTTGTTCTTCTTTATTTCTTCTATTGTCCATGGGGAAGTGGAAAAGAATCTTTCCTCCGTAAGCCATGCGTGTCGTATGAGGCGACTAAAATGCCGGGAGCAATGGGCTAGTAACCCCTTCTCCTGTAGACATTTACTAAAAAAGAGAAGAAGAAAAACTTTATAAAACTGGGATGCTTAAATGTGCGTGGATGTAGTGCGGATGACAAGAAACAGATGATTGCTGATGTTATGAATGAAAAGAAGTTGGATGTCCTGGCCCTAAGCGAAACAAAGCTGAAGGGGGTAGGGGAGTTTCGGTGGGGGGAAATAAATGGGATTAAATCTGGAGTATCTGAGAGAGTTAGAGCAAAGGAAGGGGTAGCAGTAATGTTGAATGATCAGTTATGGAAGGAGAAAAGAGAATATGAATGTGTAAATTCAAGAATTATGTGGATTAAAGTAAAGGTTGGATGCGAGAAGTGGGTCATAATAAGCGTGTATGCACCTGGAGAAGAGAGGAATGCAGAGGAGAGAGAGAGATTTTGGGAGATGTTAAGTGAATGTATAGGAGCCTTTGAACCAAGTGAGAGAGTAATTGTGGTAGGGGACCTGAATGCTAAAGTAGGAGAAACTTTTAGAGAGGGTGTGGTAGGTAAGTTTGGGGTGCCAGGTGTAAATGATAATGGGAGCCCTTTGATTGAACTTTGTATAGAAAGGGGTTTGGTTATAGGTAATACATATTTTAAGAAAAAGAGGATAAATAAGTATACAAGATATGATGTAGGGCGAAATGACAGTAGTTTGTTGGATTATGTATTGGTAGATAAAAGACTGTTGAGTAGACTTCAGGATGTACATGTTTATAGAGGGGCCACAGATATATCAGATCACTTTCTAGTTGTAGCTACACTGAGAGTAAAAGGTAGATGGGATACAAGGAGAATAGAAGCATCAGGGAAGAGAGAGGTGAAGGTTTATAAACTAAAAGAGGAGGCAGTTAGGGTAAGATATAAACAGCTATTGGAGGATAGATGGGCTAATGAGAGCATAGGCAGTGGGGTCGAAGAGGTATGGGGTAGGTTTAAAAATGTAGTGTTAGAGTGTTCAGCAGAAGTTTGTGGTTACAGGAAAGTGGGTGCGGGAGGGAAGAGGAGCGATTGGTGGAATGATGATGTGAAGAGAGTAGTAAGAGAGACAAAGTTCGCATATGAGAAGTTTTTACAAAGTAGAAGTGATGCAAGGAGGGAAGAGTATATGGAGAAAAAGAGAGAGGTTAAGAGAGTGGTGAAGCAATGTAAAAAGAGAGCAAATGAGAGAGTGGGTGAGATGTTATCAACAAATTTTGTTGAAAATAAGAAAAAGTTTTGGAGTGAGATTAACAAGTTAAGAAAGCCTAGAGAACAAATGGATTTGTCAGTTAAAAATAGGAGAGGAGAGTTATTAAATGGAGAGTTAGAGGTATTGGGAAGATGGAGGGAATATTTTGAGGAATTGTTAAATGTTGATGAAGATAGGGAAGCTGTGATTTCGTGTATAGGGCAAGGAGGAACAACATCTTGTAGGAGTGAGGAAGAGCCAGTTGTGAGTGTGGGGGAAGTTCGTGAGGCAGTAGGTAAAATGAAAGGGGGTAAGGCAGCCGGAATTGATGGGATAAAGATAGAAATGTTAAAAGCAGGTGGGGATATAGTTTTGGAGTGGTTGGTGCAATTATTTAATAAATGTATGGAAGAGGGTAAGGTACCTAGGGATTGGCAGAGAGCATGCATAGTTCCTTTGTATAAAGGCAAAGGGGATAAAAGAGAGTGCAAAAATTATAGGGGGATAAGTCTGTTGAGTATTCCTGGCAAAGTGTATGGTAGAGTTATTATTGAAAGAATTAAGAGTAAGACGGAGAATAGGATAGCAGATGAACAAGGAGGCTTTAGGAAAGGTAGGGGGTGTGTGGACCAGGTGTTTACAGTGAAACATATAAGTGAACAGTATTTAGATAAGGCTAAAGAGGTCTTTGTGGCATTTATGGATTTGGAAAAGGCGTATGACAGGGTGGATAGGGGGGCAATGTGGCAGATGTTGCAGGTGTATGGTGTAGGAGGTAGGTTACTGAAAGCAGTGAAGAGTTTTTACGAGGATAGTGAGGCTCAAGTTAGAGTATGTAGGAAAGAGGGAAATTATTTCCCAGTAAAAGTAGGCCTTAGACAAGGATGTGTGATGTCACCGTGGTTGTTTAATATATTTATAGATGGGGTTGTAAGAGAAGTAAATGCGAGGGTCTTGGCAAGAGGCGTGGAGTTAAAAGATAAAGAATCACACATAAAGTGGGAGTTGTCACAGTTGCTCTTTGCTGATGACACTGTGCTCTTGGGAGATTCTGAAGAGAAGTTGCAGAGATTGGTGGATGAATTTGGTAGGGTGTGCAAAAGAAGAAAATTGAAAGTGAATACAGGAAAGAGTAAGGTTATGAGGATAACAAAAAGATTAGGTGATGAAAGATTGGATATCAGATTGGAGGGAGAGAGTATGGAGGAGGTGAATGTATTCAGATATTTGGGAGTGGACGTGTCAGCGGATGGGTCTATGAAAGATGAGGTGAATCATAAAATTGATGAGGGGAAAAGGGTGAGTGGTGCACTTAGGAGTCTGTGGAGACAAAGAACTTTGTCCTTGGAGGCAAAGAGGGGAATGTATGAGAGTATAGTTTTACCAACGCTCTTATATGGGTGTGAAGCATGGGTGATGAATGTTGCAGCGAGGAGAAGGCTGGAGGCAGTGGAGATGTCATGTCTGAGGGCAATGTGTGGTGTGAATATAATGCAGAGAATTCGTAGTTTGGAAGTTAGGAGGAGGTGCGGGATTACCAAAACTGTTGTCCAGAGGGCTGAGGAAGGGTTGTTGAGGTGGTTCGGACATGTGGAGAGAATGGAGCGAAACAGAATAACTTCAAGAGTGTATCAGTCTGTAGTGGAAGGAAGGCGGGGTAGGGGTCGGCCTAGGAAAGGTTGGAGGGAGGGGGTAAAGGAGGTTTTGTGTGCGAGGGGCTTGGACTTCCAGCAGGCATGCGTGAGCGTGTTTGATAGGAGTGAATGGAGACAAATGGTTTTTAATACTTGACGTGCTGTTGGAGTGTGAGCAAAGTAACATTTATGAAGGGGTTCAGGGAAACCGGCAGGCCGGACTTGAGTCCTGGAGATGGGAAGTACAGTGCCTGCACTCTGAAGGAGGGGTGTTAATGTTGCAGTTTAAAAACTGTAGTGTAAAGCACCCTTCTGGCAAGACAGTGATGGAGTGAATGATGGTGAAAGTTTTTCTTTTTCGGGCCACCCTGCCTTGGTGGGAATCGGCCAGTGTGATAATAAAAAATAATAAATATATATATATATATATATATATATATATATATATATATATATATATATATATATATATATATATATATATATATATATATATATATATATATATATATATTATAGAGGGTACCACCTCTAGAACTGTTATGGGGACCCTCATCCTCAGAGAAAAGAATAAACTTGCTTCAGGGAAAACTCAAGATTCTCCCTGAAGCTGTTTGAGAATTTTCTCCTACCACCCCCTATATTATGTATATATATTTTATTTAAAGACAAAATACATTGACAAAACATTCACAAAAATATGATACAAAGTAAAACAACATAGGTAACTCAGAGCTACATCTCGAATACTTCGTCCAGCTCCCCTGCGGTGGGCCGCGTGCCCAGAATGCTGCAGGCATTTCCTCTCTGGATCGCAACACTGAGTCTCTGAAAGAGGAAGCTGGTCGCCCTGTGGTCCTTGGTTTCTATGATGAGCTTTTCACCCAGCTCTTTGAGGAACTTTAGAGCACACTTGCCCCATGCTCCAAGGGTCTCCGACCCAATTGGAATGAAGTTATAGCAAGGGGGAAGGTCTTCATATTTTCATATCTTCTGGGTCTCCCTGTGGCTGGCAGCTCCACCCCCTTCCACTACAGAGTATGGCAAGTAGGTGTCTGCCAATGTGGCAGCACAGGTGTAGTCCCAGGCAATCTGCTTTCCATCCTTCCAGGGTAGCATAGTGGCTCCATCAGGACGCTTTTGACTTCCATCAGACCTCTGTACTTGGGGTTCCCGTTGAGCTGGGCAACGGGCTGTGGCGAGGCTTCTCTTTATTATGTCATTGATCTCCTCGTGTCTGGCATACTTCCCTTCTGCTGTGTGGCACACGAGACCATGGAGTCCGAATTGATCAGCTGTCGCCCTGCCGCAAATACACCTATGTTCGGTGAGGATGGGGGCGGCTAGGCGAAGAGCAACACCAATCCGAATGGCCAGTGGGTCGAGACGGGTGCCCAGGGAGGAATTGGGAACAGCTAACAGGAAATCTCCTGAGTGTGGTGCCTTCACTGCCAGGAGACGAGCTTTGTTCTTTCCTGAAGCATTGGAGAGCATTGTGTTGGCGATTTTTTCCATGATCGGTTTGTCCCAGTGGGACTATTTGTGCTGTTTGGGAGGAGCTGGTCTACTGGAGGAGTCTGTAAGGGTGTCCCACCGAATTGCTGCTTCAGTAAACCTGGGGTCTTGAGCTCCTACCATGTCTCTCAAGCGTTCGGGAACAATCTTCTTGACTAAAGCACTGGAAGCCAAACATGAAGACAGAAAAGCAGGTAAAGCAACATGCGTTGCTTTACGCACCCCTATACCTCCCAGTCGTACTGGGAGGGTTGCCTGATCCCATTGCTCATCCTCTAGTGACAGGTTCAGTGCCTTCTTAAAAGTTATATATATACATATATATACATATATATACATATATATATATATATATATATATATATATATATACATATATACATATACATACATATACACATACATATACATATATAGTTATAAGTCGACAATTCCAAATATAACTGTATTGTACTTGAAACACTCAGAACAAATAATGTTAAAATTGCACCGCGGACATACCTCATATAACATTCATAAAACAAACTCATCATGCTACCGCCCATTCTAAGAAACCAGCCCATTTCGTCCCCCTTACCTGCCTTTCAACTCCCGTAAATCCCGTAATGTGAAATTCCTATAACCCTCACTTAAATCCCTCTCCCATCTCCCCCCATACACCTCCTTATTCCTACACTTTGTCCTATAAAAAGTTGCTGTTAACGCATTAATTCTTTCACACACGTTCGCTCCTCTCATAGCCCAAGACATATAAATATAATCCGTAATTATATACCCTACCGCATTCTCTACCATTTGATTCACCCCACCTATGTCTAAGCTTAAAACCCTCAACACCTGTAACCCCCCCCTCCCACTAACCTTATTACCTTACCCAACCAAACCCTTATTAGTTCAATACATTCGCAAAAATACACCATATGGAAAACAGTCTCCAATCCGCCACAAGCCTTGCATATCCCATCCTCCCGTATTCTCTTTTGGAATAAAACCGTTCCAGACGGTAAGATCCCATGTAAAAATCTATACATAACTTCTCGTACTTTAGGTTTTAAACGCAATTTGTTCAAACGCCCCCAAATATTACGCCAATCATACATCGGATAAACACCTTCTACCACTGCTACCACTGCCTTACCATCCACCCCATCAAGGTTTCCCAATTTAATATGAGAAGGATCTCTCATGTTTATGATGACCCGTAACATTGCCTCATCTATTATGAACTCCCTACCCACCCACCACCGTTGCATATCCTGACGTATCTTATGAAGTCCGCCTTCCCTCGCCCCCCCCTCCCGCTTATAACTACGTTTCAAATACACACTCATAATCCTCTTTTCAACAGCTATAAGACCCAGCCCTCCACGGCCAACCGGGAGTGTGACAACCGCTCTACCTAACCATTCGCTTCCAGTACCCCAAATGAATCTAAAAACGCGCTTTTGTAACATTTGTATCTCACTACGAAGTATCGGATATATTACTGCTACATGCCAAAGTTTACTATATAATAGGACATTCGTTGTAATCACTCTTTGATGCAAAGTTAAGTGTGCAGCTCATAAACCACTAAGGCGCTTCAGTACACCATCTACAATACGCACTGAATTTATTTGTTGTGCTAACTTGATATCACTTACATAAACGATCCCATATATCAGTAATTGGTCCACCTTTTTCCACCTTTTAACTACTTCACATTCCTCACTTAACCTATCCCCAAGATCCATATACTTCGTTTTCTCCTTATTAATTGACATGCCAGAAGCCTTTTCAAAAACGTTTACTAACTTTTCCACCGGAGGCAAATCCCTGTTACCACTTACTAAAATCGTTGTGTCATCAACATATCCAACAATGCCAGCCCCCCCCCCCCCCACCCCTTTCGTCACCTACCCCATTTGCTGCTAATAAGACCCTAATTCCTCTATAAAAGGGATCCTGTAAACACGCAAAAAATATTTGTGAAAGGGGACAACCTTGACGTAGACCCCTTCTCATCTGAATTTGTTCTCCTAACCTTCCATTTACCTGCACCCGCAAGGATGCATCTTGATACATTAATTTGGCCCATGATATAATTTCCTCTCCAAACCCCTGCCATCTCATAATCTTCCATAACGCTTCCCTTTCTACACTATCATATGCCGTCTCCCAATCTATAGCCAACACCTCCCCCCACTCCCAATTTTACTCTTTCTTCAATAAAACTTCTAATCAACCCATGCCCGTCATACATAGACCTTCCCGGCACCCCATATTGTCCCTTATCAATCACTTTACCCAGGACCTTTTTTATTCTGTTAGCTAAAATTCTTGCAAAAATCTTATAATCACCACACAATAACGAAATAGCACGATAGTCTTTGACTGTTAATGGCTCACCTTCAGGCACTAAAACGACCACAGCCATTCTTTGCTGTGCCCCTAAAACCCGATCCCGCTTAAGGATATTGAATAATCTTACCAAAAACCCTTTTAAAACGCTCCAATTTTGAAGATAAAAGTCACTGGGCAACCCATCAATTCCTGGTGCCTTACCTAATTGCGCCCCGGATAAAGCTTCCCATGTCTCGCACTCCGTTATCGGCCCTTCCAAAACGAGTCGATCATGCTCTGTCAACTCACACTGCACAAACCTTCCAATTGACTGTAATGCTATTTCGCTTATTCCCACACTTTGCGTTTTCAACTTAACCCAAGCATCAATATACCCACTTATACCCTCAGTCGTCGTCAACACCTGATCCACTTTATACCCTTGCATACCTACCTGAACATTCAACCCCATTAACTCCATTGCCTTGCGACGTCTGTGTTGACTCCGCAACACACATGCCGACGGCCGATCTCCCCACAAAGCCTCCTCAATCCCGCCCTTAAGCCTTTCCCCATCAAACCTCTCATTTTGTAAATTCCGGATATTTTCCTTCAAACTTTCAATTTCAGTAACAGGATAATTAGCATTAATTTGTGCATAACATTCGCGCAACTGCCCCTCTAAATATTTTTGAAAACCGTATTGTAACTGATTATATCTCGTCCCTCGATTAATATAATATTCCTTAATATGTTTTTTAGCTATCGTTTCCCACCAATTAACCATGGCAACATCCCCTGGTGCTTCTACCACTAAACGATCCCACATATGTCCAAAAGACAAAAGACTATCCTCTTCCTTTAATAACTTTACATTCAATTTCCAAAATGATGGACCCCTCCGAGGCACACCCTCAATATCCACATCTATTACAACTCCTCTATGATCCGAAAAAACCACATCTATCACATTCACCCTCCGCACAGTAACCGCACAAGGCACGTACATTCGGTCCAACCTCGCCGCATAACCTCGTTTAATGAAGGTATGCTCTACCATCCCTCCCCCCCCCCCCCCCGCCGTTAACCCCACCCCGGTCAATATATCCCCCAATATACCCAAACAACACCCCGCACCTCTAGGCTCCACATCTTTACGACGTATCACGCAATTCCAATCTCCGCCTATTATTGCAACATTCGGTAAACCACGTAAAAAATAGACCAGTACGTCCTGAACAAATTTAGTTTTAATACTCACGTCACCCTCAGCCGGGCCATATACACATACTAAACTAATGGGAACCCTACCCCAGGTTCCATCCACTCTAATTACCCTCCCCTTCCCCCCTTCACTACGCCTTACTATAAACGGGCTAGTTTCCTTTACCAAAATGGCAGCCCCACCTTTCAAACGTGTCGCATGTTCCATGTACACATTATAACCACTCATTTCCAACTCATAACCAGGCCTAAAATTATGTTCCTGTAAGAATACCACATCCACACCAAGTAGCACCAAATACTCATTAAACTACTTAAGCTTCCTCTCAGCTCTCAACCCGTTAATATTTATAGTAAAACACTTGAATTCAACAAATGGGTTTTCCTTTTGTCCCCGGCATTGACTTTACCCCAGTTCGTTTTAAGAACATAAGAACATAAGAACGAAGGAACACTGCAGAAGGCCTACTGGCCCATGCGAGGCAGGTCCAAGTCTCCTACCGGCTTAAGCCAATGCACCCAACCTAGTCAGGTCAGGTCACATTGACTTAAGGGAGGAACACGGCAACCGACCTGGTAGCACAAGCTATCAGGTCTAACTCACACCCACCCACATCTACTCATGTATTTATCCAACCTATTTTTAAAGCTACACAACGTTCTAGCCTCTATAACGGTACTTGGGAGTTTGTTCCACTCATCCACAACTCTATTACCAAACCAGTACTTTCCTATATCCTTCCTGAATCTGAATTTTTCCAACTTAAAACCATTGCTGCGAGTCCTGTCTAGGCTAGATATTTTCAGCACACTATTTACATCCCCTTTATTTATTCCTGTCTTCCATTTATACACCTCAATCATATCCCCCCTAATTCTACGTCTTTCTAGAGTCATGGAGTAACTCTGGGTAATGATAATTTCAGAAATTGTGTAAAAACAAAGATGAATAGGAAAAATGTGCAGAAGAAAAAACATATGATGGTATTTTATGCTAACAGTCGAAGTGCAAGAAATAAAATTAATGAACTACGTTTGGTAGCATGTGCTGGGAACTTTGATATCATTGCATTAACTGAAACGTGGTATGATTTAAAGAGTCGGGATATGACTGCTGAGTGTAATATTCAGGGATTTAAGTTATTCAATGTGGATAGATGTAATGGGAAGGGGGGAGGAGTTGCATTGTATGTTCGAGAAAATATTAATTTAGGACGAAGGTGAAGGAAAAAGTAGGACCTCTGAAATCTGGGAATGGACAGCTGACGGATAATGAACTGGAAATGTGTTCCTTATTTAATGACTATTTTTTGTCAGTTTTTACACAGGAAGATGTAAATGAGATTCCAGTAATTAACAATTATTTAGTTCCTGATGAATTTAAGTTAACTAATATTACTGTCACGAGGGACATGGTTATTAAACAGATAGACAAACTGAAACAAAATAAGTCCCCGGGACCCGATGAGTTGTTTTCAAGGGTACTTAAGGAATGCAAGATGGAGCTTAGTCAGCCATTAACGAGTGTATTCAATGCGTCCATCCTTACCAGTGTTGTGCCAGAGATGTGGAAGATGGCTAATGTGGTTCCTATATTCAAATCAGGGGATAAGTCCACTCCTTCAAATTACCGTCCAATAAGCCTGACATCTATAGTGGGCAAGTTATTGGAATCAGTTATAGCTGACATTATCAGAAGTCACCTTGAAGAGCATAACTTGATAAATGAATCTCAGCATGGATTCACGAGAGGTCGTTCCTGCCTGACAAACTTACTGACGTTCTTCAATAGAACATTTGAGGCAGTTGACAGTGATAAGGAATATGATATTGTTTATTTGGATTTTAGTAAAGCCTTCGACAGAGTACCTCACAAGAGACTCTTAAGAAAAGTGACAGCTCATGGTATAGGAGGTAAAGTTCTAGCATGGATTGAGGCATGGCTTACCAATAGAAAGCAGAGAGTTACCATTAATGGAGTGAAATCTGAATGGGGATTAGTCACTAGTGGCGTTCCACAAGGATCAGTTTTAGGCCCTCTCTTGTTCATAATTTACATTAATGACCTTGATGAAGGGATTACTAGTGACATGAGTAAGTTTGCTGATGATACAAAGATAGGTCGTATAATTCACTCTGAGGAGGATATCAATGAACTCCAGGACGATTTGAACAAATTAATGTCTTGGTCTGAGAAATGGCAGATGAAGTTTAATGTGGATAAGTGTAAGGTACTTGCCCTTGGTAATGAAAATAACCCTCGAAGCTATAATCTAGGTGAAGTAGAGCTTGGTCATACAGAATGTGAAAAAGACTTGGGAGTCATGGTAAGCAGAAATCTAAAGCCAAGACAGCAGTGCCTCAGTGTGCGCAACAAGGCCAACAGATTACTTGGATTTATCTCAAGAAGTATAAGTAACAGAAGTCCAAAAGTTATTTTACAGCTCTATACATCACTAGTGAGGCCTCATTTAGATTATGCTGCTCAGTTTTGGTCCCCTTACTACAGGATGGACATAGACTCATTAGAGAACATACAGAGAAGAATGACTAAAATGATTTACTGTGTAAGGCACCTCCCATATGAAGATAGACTTAAAGCCTTAAATCTCCACTCTCTGGAGAGGCGTAGAATGAGGGGAGATATCATTGAAGTGTATAAGTGGATGACGGGCATAAACAAGGGAGACATTAATAAAGTACTGAGGGTGTCGAACCAGGTAAGAACCAGGAATAATGGATTTAAGTTGGATAAATTTAGATTTAGAAAGGACATAGGTAAGTACTGGTTTTCTAACAGAGTTGTAGATGCGTGGAACAGTCTTCCCAGTGGGGTGATAGAGGCTAGGACCTTGGGTAGCTTTAAGAAGAGACTGGACAAATATATGAGTGGGAGGGGCTGGGTTTGATTGGTGTTGGGGGGTGCGGGAGTTGTTTCTTGAGTAGCTTTAGGTAGATGTCGTTTTGATAAGGACCTGCCTCGTATGGGCCAGTAGGCCTTCTGCAGTGTTCCTACATTCTTATGTTCTTATGTTCTTTGTCTTGGTTTCAGATTACTGCTAACCAGAACTCCTAAATCTTTTTCGCAATCCGTAATATTAAGATCTACATTATTTAGTTTATATGTGGCATGGTTATTGTCCTGTCCAACATTTAGAACTTTGCATTTGTCTATATTAAACTGCATCTGCCACTTCTCCGACCACTGCATCAGTCTATTCAAATCTTCCTGGAGTGCTCGAATGTCCTCGTCAGAATGAATTCGACGG
>NC_091317.1:16083019-16093019 GCF_038502225.1 Cherax quadricarinatus
CGAGAGAGTGCAGATTCAGGGCCCTCAGTCTATCCTCATAGGGAAGATTTCTGATACATGGGATCATCTTTGTCATCCTCCTTTGTACGTTTTCCAGAGCATTTATATCCATTCTGTAATACGGTGACCAGAACTGAGCAGCATAGTCTAAATGTGGCCTAACCAAGGATATAGAGAGTTGAAGAACAACCTGAGGACTTCTATTATTTATACTTCTAGATATGAAGCCAAGAATTCTGTTAGCTTTATTGTCGGTTCTCTGAACCATTCATCTACAAACCTGTCAGACACTGCAACTTCTTGGGATCTTAATACTTGGGAATTCTTCGCTTGCCTAATTCTTGGGCACGACCTACTTCAACATTGAACAAATGTTACACGACCTATGACTTCTGCACCTCTCCTGCCAACGGTTTATAAGCTCCTTCTCAGCACGTATGCCGTATTCTATTCAAGATTGATGGACTGACCACATCGACTCAAGGTTGAGGGACTGATTACCTCATTCTCCTCCTGTTCTTCAAGATTCTCCTTTGTATGGACTGATGAAGCCACTGTGTGGCGAAACGTTTCCTCAATAAAGATACCCAAGAGTTGCACATGTGTCTAATTTATCAGCTTTATTGCAAACACTAATGCACTGTTGTCTTGGTTTTAGGTTACTGCTAGCCAGAACTCCTAAATCCTTTTCGCACTCGGTAGTATTAAGATCTACATTATTTAGTTTATATGTAGCATGGCTATTTAACTGTCCAACATTTATAACTTTGCATTTGTCAATATTAAACTGCATCTGCCACTTCTCCGACCATTGCGTCAGTCTATTCAAATCATCCTGGAGTGCTCTAATGTCCTCACTAGAATGAATTAGACGGCCTATTTTGGTGTCATCAGCAAATTTGCTTATGTTGCTATTTATTCCCTCATCTATGTCGTTTATGTAAATTGTGAAAAACAACGGGCCCAACACTGACCCCTGAGGAACACCGCTTGTGGCGTGCCCCCATTCTGATTTCTCCCCATTTATGCAAACGCTCTGCTGTCTATTTGTCAGCCATGCCTCTACCCAGGAAAAAATTATTCTACCCAAGAAAATTTAAAATTATTATTTGTCCAGTGTATTATTAAATTCTTCCCAAATTCTATTAATTATAAATGGATCTAATTTACATAAACCACAGGAAATATTCATATTATTGTCAAAACTGCTTGAATCTTGTTTCATAAAAAGCAGTTTTGACAATAATATGAATATTTCCTTTGGTTTATATAAATTAGATCCATTTATAATTAATAGAATTTGGGAAGAATTTAATAATACACTGGACAAATAATAATTTTTAAATTTTCTTGGGTAGAATAGTTTGTGGGTGAGTTGTGCAAAGGACCTGTCCAAGTTGCGTCGGCGCGCGTCAGGTGTTTAACCGTTGTGGGATCTGATAGTGAGGTGCTGGCCGACCCCTTATATAGCTTCCTTGGATGCTTCACTTTCATAGTTCCTTGATAATGTGAGTAGTCACGAAAGCGCTTGGAATTTCTCTATTCTTTCAGAGTGGTTGTTTTGCATATATATATATATATATATATATATATATATATATATATATATATATATATATATATATATATATATATATATATATATATATATATATATATATATATATATATATATATATATATATATATATATATATATATATATATATATATATATATATATATATATATATATATATATATATATATATTTATATATATATATATATTTGTGTGTGTGTGTGTGTGTGTGTGTGTGTGTGTGTGTGTGTGTGTGTGTGTGTGTGTGTGTGTGTGCGTGTGTGTGTGTGTAGCGATAGCTGTTCAGCTTTTGTTTGTGGTTGTTTTGCATATGTTATCGCTCATTTGCGAGCGATAACATGACTTGCATAACAAAGTCAGAGGAATGGAACTTCGATCATGGAGCTGAGTTGCTAGTAGCCCCAACTAGCGTATGCTGCGTCAAGTTTGGTGTGTCTGGTAACGTGACAACTCGTCATTTTGCTTTAAAATTATCACAGTACTATTTTGTATACAACTTGACTCTGATATATTTTGTTCAGGTATTGATTTTCATGTAAGCATTGTCACATTTTTTGATGAATAAGTTGAACAATATTTACCTAATATCTTGAGAGAATAATAGATTGGCCTTCACAACACAGCTGTCTGTCATCATTCACTCTTTTTCAGTACTCTAGTTTAGCAAATATTATCATAACTAATGCAAGACGCTGTTTACCCAGGACATAACATTAGACTTTATTCTTCGATATTTCCTATTTAGCGGCAGAACTGGCTTTACATATTCATTACTACTTGAGCCGAAGTATTAGTCAAAAGATGCTAGTGGTGACCTGATCAGTCTGTTTAACTCAAGAAATTTCGTCTGCACAAACGACAAAAGGAAATCGTAGTTAAGAGGAACTAAACACGAAAACTCTGAGGGTAATTCTCTTTTTCTTTTCTAACAGTCTTCAGAGGATTGCCCAACACTTGGAGGGTTGAAGATGGGAAGTGTGATGGCCAAGTGGTGGTGGATTTTGTTGTCTATGTATAGCTGTATCTTCGTTGCCCAAATTTCAGTTATTCTGCTTTTCTTTCCACCGGATTTTGTCACCTATAACAATGAAACCAAAGCTGCTACATCTTCCCAATCTTTGCCGTCAGTATTTTCATGTTGGTATTGAGCCCAGGTCTGGTCAGGTTCCTCCTCACATTAGATAATGTACAAATGAAATACAAATTTGTAGAAAACATTCCTTATATCGTCATTTTGTGTTTCATTTTGTCTTAATTTGCTTTTTTTATGATCGTATACGTATTATTATGCGATAAAAATATCACGTCAAAAGTACATGAAAGCCTCCAGATATTTCTCCTTACTTTCTTTAAATAGTAGTAGTAGTAATTTTAGTAGTAGTAGCAGCAGCAGCAATAGTAGCAGTAGTAGTACAGGTATATCAAGTGATGGTGTTGTCTGCTTGAGGTAGATTACTTCCATATCCATACGTGTCATAATTATTTAACCTAAATAAATCCAACTTAACCTATCCTAAACTAAAGAAAAAAAGTATTTCTAGGTTAACAAGGCGCGTTAAGAAACTCACGAGGGGAGTCGAGTACGAAAATTAATTGAGCCAGCGGACGATATATTCCAGAAATAATCATCAGAAGAGGTGGAGCACTGGATGGAAAACAGTGCGAAATTATGCATCAGGATGATTATCCATGTGTCTGCAAGTTATTTTGAAGACGAAGGGCGATAACTCAGGGCATTAGAAGTACGATGTGATAACTTAGCCATTATATTATTTTCTAGGCATTTGATGACAACCTTTTTATTGATGATGTATTACTTCTGATATGACTATATTTCATATATTTAGCGTGACAGTTCAGGAACTGATATTATTAGTTTGATAATTTAGTTGTTTTTGTAATCTCCTTATGATAATTCCAAAATTCTGCTAGAGATTCACGAAACGTCTTCAGCAACCAGATAAGTCACAATTACCTATATGCTACTAATAAAACGTCGTGTATGTCTGGGCGATATTGTAAAAAGTGAAGAAAAGTTTGTACAATTAACAATCAATTGAGAATGAAGAATTGAATCTATGGTGTTTAGATATGACGTTTCTGCAGTTGATCCATTCCACGTGATAAACACTGTCCTTTCACCAAGGACACGACGGAAAAAAGGTAGTAGAAATTCGAATACCGAAACCTAACCAATAAATAAAAGAGCAATAAGAATATATTGGTTTACAGAGAACATTAAAGGGTGAAGGAGTAGTAAAAAGATGATAAGTTGAAGACATAATATATCAGAGTAGGATCGCTATATGTTAATCATCGTTAAATTAGGTGTCAGGAAGTTATTTCTTAGGTGCAGGTTAACACGTCTTGACCTCCGTTCTATTGAAAGATAATTGTCCAGGGATCTGCAGCTTATTTCATAGATCAATAACAAAGAATTACGGAAAAGATGTTATAACGTAGCCAGCATGTCATCCTCTCTCCATTGGTTGACAGTGTTTTAGTAGTGATATAATACTTCTAATATATCACGAGGATAGTGAGGATAGTAGTGATATATTACTTCTAATATATCACGAGGATAGTGAGGATAGTGAGGATCAAGTTAGAGTATGTAGGAAAGAGGGAGATTATTTCCCAGTAAAAGCAGGCCTTAGACAAGGATGTGTGATGTCACCGTTGTTGTTTAATATATTTATAGATGGGGTTGTAAGAGAAGTAAATGCGAGGGTCTTGGCAAGAGGCGTGGAGTTAAAAGATAAAGAATCACACATAAAGTGGGAGTTGTCACAGTTGCTCTTTGCTGATGACACTGTGCTCTTGGGAGATTCTGAAGAGAAGTTGCAGAGATTGGTGGATGAATTTGGTAGGGTATGCAAAAGAAGAAAATTAAAAGTGAATACAGGAAAGAGTAAGGTTATGAGGATAACAAAAAGATTAGGTGATGAAAGATTGGATATCAGATTGGAGGGAGAGAGTATGGAGGAGGTGAATGTATTCAGATATTTGGGAGTGGACGTGTCAGCGGATGGGTCTATGAAAGATGACGTGAATCATAGAATTAATGAGGGGAAAAGGGTGAGTGGTGCACTTAGGAGTCTGTGGAGACAAAGAACTTTGTCCTTGGAAGCAAAGATGGGAATGTATGAGAGTATAGTTTTACCAACGCTCTTATATGGGTGTGAAGCATGGGTGTTGAATGTTGCAGCGAGGAGAAGGCTGGAGGCAGTGGAGATGTCATGTCTGAGTGCAATGTGTGGTGTGAATATAATGCAGAGAATTCGTAGTTTGGAAGTTAGGAGGAGGTGCGGGATTACCAAAACTGTTGTCCAGAGGGCTGAGGAAGGGTTGTTGAGGTGGTTCGGACATGTAGAGAGAATGGAGCGAAACAGAATGGCTTCAAAATTGTGTCAGTCTGTAGCGGAAGGAAGGTGGGGTAGGGGTCGGCCTAGGAAAGGTTGGAGGGAGGGGGTAAAGGAGGTTTTGTGTGCGAGGGGCTTCGACTTCCAACGGGCATGCGTGGGCGTGTTTGATAGGAGTGAATGGAGACAAATGGTTTTTAATACTTGACGTGCTGTTGGAGTGTGAGCAAAGTAACATTTATGAAGGGGTTCAGGGAAACCGGCAGGCCGGACTTGAGTCCTGGAGATGGGAAGTACAGTGCCTGCACTCTGAAGGAGGGGTGTTAATGTTGCAGTTTAAAAACTGTAGTGTAAAGCACCCTTCTGGCAAGACAGTGATGGAGTGAATGATGGTGAAAGTTTTTCTTTTTCGGGCCACCCTGCCTTGGTGGGAATCGGCCAGTGTGTTAATAAAAAGAAAAACAATATTTTTTTTTTTTATTATCACACTGGCCGATTCCCACCAAGGCAGGGTGGCCCGAAAAAGAAAAACTTTCACCATCATTCACTCCATCACTGTCTTGCCAGAAGGGTGCTTTACACTACAGTTTTTAAACTGCAACATTAACACCCCTCCTTCAGAGTGCAGGCACTGTACTTCCCATCTCCAGGACTCAAGTCCGGCCTGCCGGTTTCCCTGAATCCCTTCATAAATGTTACTTTGCTCACACTCCAACAGCACGTCAAGTATTAAAAACCATTTGTCTCCATTCACTCCTATCAAACACGCTCACGCATGCCTGCTGGAAGTCCAAGCCCCTCGCACACAAAACCTCCTTTACCCCCTCCCTCCAACCCTTCCTAGGCCGACCCCTACCCCGCCTTCCTTCCACTACAGACTGATACACTCTTGAAGTTATTCTGTTTCGCTCCATTCTCTCTACATGTCCGAACCACCTCAACAACCCTTCCTCAGCCCTCTGGACAACAGTTTTGGTAATCCCGCACCTCCTCCTAACTTCCAAACTACGAATTCTCTGCATTATATTCACACCACACATTGCCCTCAGACATGACATCTCCACTGCCTCCAGCCTTCTCCTCGCTGCAACATTCATCACCCATGCTTCACACCCATATAAGAGCGTTGGTAAAACTATACTCTCATACATTCCCCTCTTTGCCTCCAAGGACAAAGTTCTCTGTCTCCACAGACTCCTAAGTGCACCACTCACTCTTTTTCCCTCATCAATTCTATGATTCACCTCATCTTTCATAGACCCATCCGCTGACACGTCCACTCCCAAATATCTGAATACGTTCACCTCCTCCATACTCTCTCCCTCCAATCTGATATTCAATCTTTCATCACCTAATCTTTTTGTTATCCTCATAACCTTACTCTTTCCTGTATTCACCTTTAATTTTCTTCTTTTGCACACCCTACCAAATTCATCCACCAATCTCTGCAGCTTCTCTTCAGAATCTCCCAAGAGCACAGTGTCATCAGCAAAGAGCAGCTGTGACAACTCCCACCCTGTGTGTGATTCTTTATCTTTTAACTCCACGCCTCTTGCCAAGACCCTCGCATTTACTTCTCTTACAACCCCATCTATAAATATATTAAACAACCATGGTGACATCACACATCCTTGTCTAAGGCCTACTTTTACTGGGAAAAAATTTCCCTCTTTTCTACATACTCTAACTTGAGCCTCACTATCCTCGTAAAAACTCTTCACTGCTTTCAGTAACCTACCTCCTACACCATACACTTGCAACATCTGCCACATTGCCCCCCTATCCACCCTGTCATACGCCTTTTCCAAATCCATAAATGCCACAAAGACCTCTTTAGCCTTATCTAAATACTGTTCACTTATATGTTTCACTGTAAACACCTGGTCCACACACCCCCTACCTTTCCTAAAACCTCCTTGTTCATCTGCTATCCTATTCTCCGTCTTACTCTTAATTCTTTCAATTATAACTCTACCATACACTTTACCAGGTACACTCAACAGACTTATCCCCCTATAATTTTTGCACTCTCTTTTATCCCCTTTGCCTTTATACAAAGGAACTATGCATGCTCTCTGCCAATCCCTAGGTACCTTACCCTCTTCCATACATTTATTAAATAATTGCACCAACCACTCCAAAACTATATCCCCACCTGCTTTTAACATTTCTATCTTTATCCCATCAATCCCGGCTGCCTTACCCCCTTTCATTTTACCTACTGCCTCACGAACTTCCCCCACACTCACAACTGGCTCTTCCTCACTCCTACAAGATGTTATTCCTCCTTGCCCTATACACGAAATCACAGCTTCCCTATCTTCATCAACATTTAACAATTCCTCAAAATATTCCCTCCATCTTCCCAATACCTCTAACTCTCCATTTAATAACTCTCCTCTCCTATTTTTAACTGACAAATCCATTTGTTCTCTAGGCTTCCTTAACTTGTTAATCTCACTCCAAAACTTTTTCTTATTTTCAACAAAATTTGTTGATAACAGCTCACCCACTCTCTCATTTAAATATATTGTAACAATTCGATTCCTAAAAATCTGTGATATAAGTTAAGGTGTTTTGTTAACAGCATCAACATAACTCTAAGATAATGACTATATTCTTGATATATGAATAATAATAATAATCGACGAACTATTAATGTTATTATAGATTATATAGATTATATAGATTATTTATTTGAATTTTATAATTTTAATAATTATTGACATATATTTACGAATATTTCTATGACTTCATAAAAGGGAGAACTTGTAATTACTCTGATAACAAGGTTGTCTGTGTCATCACTCACTTCTTTTTACAACGACTCGTTCGGCAAATATTGTTAAATCAATTAGAAGATGAAGTTTGCCAGTGGTGTTACGTCACACTGTCTTCTGCAGCGAGGATACAGCAGTGTTAACAAACTCATTACTATTTGAGCCTCGGTATTGGTAGCAAGACGCCGGTGGTGACCTGACGGACTGTCATTGTCGTTAACACAAGCTAGTAATGAGTTTCCTGGGAGTACTTCTCTTTTATTTGAAAGTTTTCGGAGTATTTCCCTACACCAAGAAAGTTGAATATGGAAGGTATGAGGCCAAGAGGTGGTGGGTGGTGTGGTCGGTGTGTCGCTGTATCCTAGTCGTCCAAGCCTCAGTTATGTTGTTTCTATTTCCACCAGATTTTGTCATTTATTATAACGACACCAGCGCTGTCATCGACAAACTCGCGCTATACTCCTTCGTTTCCTCCTATTGTCTCAACAGTGTTTTCCTGCTGGCGATGAGCCCACGTCTGGCCAGGTTCCTTCACACT
Organism: Cherax quadricarinatus; assembly: GCF_038502225.1. Taxonomy (NCBI): domain Eukaryota; kingdom Metazoa; phylum Arthropoda; class Malacostraca; order Decapoda; family Parastacidae; genus Cherax; species Cherax quadricarinatus. Next base: position 16,091,281 of record NC_091317.1, read on the forward strand.
CTGGACAAGCTACAACTGCAAGATAAACAAAAGGATACAAGTTCTCGTTTCGATAGATTTTCCTCCATATTGAGCACTTTTTTCATTATTTTCTACGTTTTTACTTCTCTTGTTTTTATGAGGACTCCCAGTGAACCGCAGAAAGTTGTAAATAAGGAGGTAATATGGTACAGTGTTAACTACTTGACCGTCTGGATTTTAGGTGGTGAGCCTCTGATACTTATTTCATATTTATTTTACATTTTAATGAGAAAACTTCAATTAATCCAGGAGAAAATTTCGAACTTATATGAGAATAATACCGATCAGAACGAGTATAAAATCTCAGTGAGAGAGGATAGAATAAAAATCATTAACACATGGGTGGAGGACAAAAAAGAAGAAACGTGCAGTTTGGATATTCATAAAAACCAAGTTAAAGAGAAAATAAAAAGCTTCTACCAAAGGATCATCAATGAATCAACAAAGTGTGGCAATGGAATGAGGAGGCGAGAGGAGGAGCACCTCAGAGCCAGCATCTTCGAGCAGATGGAGAGGCAGTTAATGAACTTAGATGAGTTAGTGGATGAGATGCTACACTATTTTGGGATTACGATCCTGACGTTGCAGTTGTTTATGTGCATCTGTCTCACCCTCGCTTTGTACTTCATCATCGACCTGTATCTTAACACACATCAGGTGAACTGGACGTTGGCGATGATGTGCGCCTTCTTGATGTTTTTGTTCGTCATCCTTAATTCAAGTGCCGACGTATTCAACAACCAGGTGAGTCACAATGACCAACTATAATAATAAAAGCATAATGAACACTTGTCAGGGCTGAAGGTTATCCCACATCCTGTTTCCTTGTCTTTAAGTAGAGTACCCATCAGCACTCTTATCCGTCTTTTTTTTCAACATTTTAATTAATAAAAATCAAGAACAACAAGTGATGTGCCTATTAAAACAAAAATGTAGTAATTAAATTTTTTTATGCAATTTAACTGTAGTAAGTTGTGAAGGACGAATGTTACTTGAATGTAACCTGTCTGGTCGTTGATGTTTCACCCAGATGTAGGTTTATAAATATTAAGAAAAAACAGTTAGAAAAGGTGTTAATATTTTGATAAACTAACAACAATTTCGTAGTTACTTCCTTATCTTCCCTGGTTAAAAATTCTTTGCATCCCATTCCCGAAATTCCATAGTTGCTTATAGGATTAGCGTTTCCTCCAGAATGAACAAATAAATTAACAACAACAACAACAACAACAACAATAATAATGATAATAATAATAATAATAATGACAATACTAATAATGACTATAATAATCATAATAAAATATTAAAAATAATGCAATAATAATAATAATAATAATAATAATAATAATAATAATAGCAATAATAATATTAATAATGACAAATGTTTTAACACTGATTTTTCTTTTTTTTAACAGTCGTATCGTGTTATATTCTTAACTCGTCCTAATTATAACAAATCAAGACACGTCTTAACAAGGCGTGTCTTGATTTGTTATCATAATTACCGGATCTAGATGATCGGGTAAAGGGTGTTAACGCTGGTCGACTACACTAGGGTCATAAAGGCTGCACATTTTTTTTCAGCAAAAGATAGCATTACTTTTATTCTTAAAATAGTGATTAAAGGAAACTCATTACATGTGCGTTGAGAGAAATACTCCTCTCGGCAAATGTATCCTGTGAAATAAATGGCTGGTTGGTTAATGGGATTTTTATCC
>NC_091317.1:16095519-16101794 GCF_038502225.1 Cherax quadricarinatus
GATGGAAGGTATGAGGCCAAACGCTGGTTGGTGGTGTGGTCCGTGGGTCGCTGTATCCTCGTTGTCCAAGCCTCAGTTATGTTGCTTCTATTTCCACCGGATTTCGTCACATATTATAACGACACCAGCGCTGTCATCGACAAACTCTGGTTATACTGTTTCGTCTTCTCCTTTTCTTTTATCAGTGTTTGCCTGATGGTGATGAGTCCACGTCTGGCAAGGCTCCTTTACACTTTGGACAACCTGCAAATCCAAGATGAAAAAGAGGATCCAACTTATTATTTCGATAAATTGTTTTCCATATTCATCGTTTTCCTCATTGCTTTCCCTATTATTGCTTCGATTATTTTCTTAAAGACTCCAAGTGAGGCGCAGGTAGTAAATAAGGAGGTAATATTGTACACTGGTAACTACTTCACTCTCTGGATCCTTGGCTGTGAGCCTTTGATATTTATTTTATGTTTTTATCTAATTTTGTTGAGAAAACTTCAATTAATTCAGGAGGAAATTTTGAACGTTGATGAGAATATTGGCAATCAGAATGCTTGTGAAATCTCAGAGAAAGAAGAGAGAATAAAATCCATTAGCAAATGGGTGGAGGACAAAAAAGAAAAGACGAGCAAGTCAGATATTCATAAAAGCCAAGTTAAAAAGGAAATAAAAAGCTTCTATGAAACAATCATCAATGAATCAACAAAGTGTGACAATGGAATGAGGAGGCGAGAGGAGCACCTCAGAGCCAGCATCTTCGAGCAGATGGAGAGGCAGTTAGTGAACTTAGATGAGTTAGTGGAGGAGCTGCTACACTATTACGGCATTACGTTCCTGGCGATGCAGTTGTTTATGTGCATCAATCTCACCCTCGCCTTCTACTTCATCATCGACATGTATGTCAACACACATCAAGTGGAATGGACGAAGGCGATGATGTGCGCCTTCTTGGCATGCTTGTTCGTCATTTTTAATTCAAGTCCCGACGTGTTCAACGACCAGGTGAGTCACAATAACCTATGATGAAAAACAGCATGCACAGTGCATGCTGTTTTCTCGTCTATAAGTAGAACACTCTTCTCACCCGGCCTGGGAAGAAACATGGCTTGTAAACTAGGCTGCGCAACTTTTGAGGCATTTGTTGCTGAGTGGCCTAGAGCGTTACTTGGGAAACCATTCCAGTGTCCTTGTAGAAGGTTCGAATCTCCCTGACTGCAATGTTTCTCTGTATGTATATATACATATATATATATATATATATATATATATATATATATATATATATATATATATATATATATATATATATATATATATATATGTATATATATATATGTATATATATATATATATATATATATATATATATATATATATATATATATATATATATATATATATATATATATATATATATATATATATATATTATTGTAACCTCAAATGAGTGGTACTGAATCAATAACAACACTGCGACTAGCCGAAGAATCGAGCCCATGTCGTTTTGGCATACCCCATAGAGAGCGAAAATTACACACGACGCTCTAACCAACAGGACCACGCAATCCTACATGAATCATGCACCCAGCAGAGCTAGGTGCTTTACCGTGATCCGAGGACATACGGTGGTGTGGGTGCCCCTGAGCTAATTTCATTCTACTACCGTTTGGTGTACTAGCTTCCACGAGCATTATTTTATATTATTGTATTATTTTATATTATTGTACTGTGCGTTAGAGTGTCATGTGTGATTTTCGCTCATCATGGGGCGAGCCAAAACGAAATGGGTTCGAATCTTCGGCTAGTCGCAGTGCTGTTATTGATTCAATACCTCTCGTTCGTAGTTACAATAATATAAAATACTGCTCGTGGAGGCTAGTGCACCAAGTAGTACACCCGCACCACCATATGTCCTCGGATCACGATAAAACACCTAGCTCTGCTGGGAGAGTGATTCTTAAAGGATTGCGTGGTCCTGTGAGTTAGAGCACCATGTGTGATTTTCGTTCACCATGGGGAGGGCCAAAACGACATGGGTTCGAATCCTCGGCTAGTCGCAGTGTTGTTATTGATACACACACACACACACACACACACACACACACACACACACACACACACACACACACACACACACACACACACACACACACACACACACACACACACACACACACACACACACACACACACACACCTTGGGGTGACCATAACACCGAGCACATCACCGGAGGCACACATCAACCAAATAACTGCTGCAGCATACGGGCGCCTGGCAAACCTGAGAATAGCGTTCCGATACCTTAATAAGGAATCGTTCAAGACACTGTACACTGTGCATGTTAGGCCCATACTGGAGTATGCAGCACCAGTCTGGAACCCACACCTGGTCAAGCATGTCAAGAAGTTACAGAAAGTACAAAGGTTTGCAACAAGGCTAGTCCCAGAGCTCAGGGGAATGTCGTACGAGGAAAGGTTGAGGGAAATCGGACTGACGACACTGGAGGACAGAAGGGTCAGGGGAGACATGATAACGACATACAAGATACTGCGGGGAATAGACAAGGTGGACAGAGATAGGATGTTCCAGAGAGGGGACACAAGGACAAGGGGTCACAACTGGAAGCTGAAGACTCAGACGAGTCACAGGGACATTAGGAAGTATTTCTTCAGTCACAGAGTTATCAGGAAGTGGAATAGCCTAGCAAGTGAAGTAGTGGAGGCAGGAACCATACATAGTTTTAAGAAGAGGTATGATACAGCTGAGGAATCAGAGAGAGAGAGGACCTAGTAGCGATCAGTGAAGAAGCGGGGCCAGAAGCTGAGTCTCGACCCCTGCAACCACAATTAGGTGAGTACAATTAGGTGAGTACACACAGGACAAGTTGGACGTGCTTGACCAGGTGTGGGTTCCAAACTGGTGCTGCATACTCCAGTATGGGCCTGCGAACGTCAGGCCCATACTGGAGTATGCAGCACCAATTTGGAACCCACACCTGGTCAAGCAAGTCAAGAAATTAGAGAAAGTGCAAAGGTTTGCAATAAGGCTAGTTCTGGTGCTCAGGGATTGTCGTATGAAGAAAGGTTGAGGGAAATCGGACTGACGACACTGGAGGACAGGAGGGTCAGAGGAGACATGATGACAACATACAAAATAATGCGTGAAATAGACAAGGTGGACAGAGACAGGATGTTCCAGAGAGGGAACAGAGAAACAAGGGGTCACAATTGGAAGCTGAAGATTCAGACGAGTCACAGGGATGTTAGGAAGTAATTCTTCAGTCACAGAGTCTTCAGGAAGTGGAATAGCCTAGCAAGTGATGTAGTGGAGGCAGGAACCATACATAACTTTAAGACGAGGTATGACAAAACTCAGGAAGCAGAGAGAGAAAAGACCAAATAGCGATCAGTGAAGAGGTGGGGCCAGGAGCTGAGTTTCGACCCCTGCAACCACAATTGGGTGAGTACAATTAGATGAGTGCAGAGACAGAATGTTCCAGAGATAGGACACAGCAACAAGGGGACACAGTTGGAGACTCACATGAATCACAAAGATGTTTGGAAGTATTTCTTCAGTCACAGAGTAATCAGGAAGAGGAATAGTATGGGAAGCGATGTACTGGAGGCAGGAACCATTCATAGTTTAAGAAGAGGTATGATAAAGCTCATGGTGCGGGGAGAGTGACCCAGTAGGGGCCAGTGAAGAGGGGGGGCCAAGAGCTATGACTGGACCATTGCAACCACAACTCGATGAGTACTAATACAAATATATATGTATATATATATATATATATATATATATATATATATATATATATATATATATATATATATATATATATATATATATATATATATATATATATATATATATATATATAATAGGCAGAACTTGCGATAAATATATATATATATATATATAAAATCATTCATATATATATATATATATATATATGTATATATATGTCGTGCCGAATATGTAAAACTGGTCAATTAGCAAGAACTCATTTAAAATTAAGTCCTTTCTGAAATTTTCTCTTATACGTTTAAAGATATATTTTTTTCATTAATGTTGATGTAAAAATTTATAATTTTGCACCAAAAGGAACTTAGAAAACTTACCTAACCTTATTAGAACAAGAGCAATTTATTTTAGCCTAACCCAACTAAATATATTTTAGATTTGTTTACAATAATTTAATACTAAACAAACACAATGAAATGTATTTTTTTCGTTAGGTTCAGAATGATTTTGGCGAAATTATTGCATACACAAATTTTCACTTGTCCTATATGGCAAGATGAGCGTTGCTATTTAAGCCAAGATCGCAAGTTCTGCCTATTCGGCACGACATATATATATATATACATATATATACATATATATATATATATACATATATATATATATATATATATATATACATATATATATATATATATATATTATTTCCCAGTAAAAGTAGGCCTTAGACAAGGATGTGTGATGTCACCGTGGTTGTTTAATATGTTTATAGATGGGGTTGTAAGAGAAGTAAATGCGATGGTCTTGGCAAGAGGCGTGGAGTTAAAAGATAAAGAATCACACATAAAGTGGGAGTTGTCACAGTTGCTCTTTGCTGATGACACTGTGCTCTTGGGTGATTCTGAAGAAAAGTTGCAGAGATTGGTGGAATGAATTTGGTAGGGTATGCAAAAGAAGAAAATTAAAAGTGAATACAGGAAAGAGTAAGGTTATGAGGATAACGAAAAGATTAGGTGATGAAAGATTGGATATCAGATTGGAAGGAGAGAGTATGGAGGAGGTGAATGTATTCAGATATTTGGGAGTGGACGTGTCAGCGGATGGGTCTATGAAAGATGAGGTGAATTATAGAACTGATGAGGGGAAAAGGGTGAGCGGTGCACTTAGGAGTCTGTGGAGACAAAGAGTTTTGTCCTTGGAGGCAAAGAGAGGAATGTATGAGAGTATAGTTTTACCAACGCTCTTATATGGGTGTGAAGCATGGGTGTTGAATGTTGCAGCGAGGAGAAGGCTGGAGGCAGTGGAGATGTCATGTCTGAGGGCAATGTGTGGTGTGAATATAATACAGAGAATTCGTAGTTTGGAAGTTAGGAGGAGGTGCGGGATTACCAAAACTGTTGTCCAGAGGGCTGAGGAAGGGTTGTTAAGGTGGTTCGGACATGTAGGGAGAATGGAGCGAAACAGAATGACTTCAAGAGTGTATCAGTCTGTAGTGGAAGAAAGGCGGTGTAAGGGTCGGCCTAGGAAAGGCTGGAGGGAGGGGGTAAAGGAGGTTTTGTGTGCGAGGGGCTTGGACTTCCAGCAGGCATGCGTGAGCGTGTTTGATAGGAGTGAATGGAGACAAATGGTTTTTAATACTTGACGTGCTGTTGGAGTGTGAGCAAAGTAACATTTATGAAGGGATTCAGGGAAACCCGCAGGCCGGACTTGAGTCCTGGAGATGGGAAGTACAGTGCCTGCACTCTGAAGGAGGGGTGTTAATGTTGCAGTTTAAAAACTGTAGTGTAAAGCACCCTTCTGGCAAGACAGTGATGGAGTGAATGTTGGTATATATATATATATATATATATATATATATATATATATATATATATATATATATATATATATATATATATATATATATATATATATATATATATATGCAATAAGATCACAGTAAACAGGTGATTTTAGAATATGCAAAACAACCACTGTTAAAGAATAGAGAAGCTCCAAGCGCTTTCGTGACTACTCACATTATTGTTCCTTGATAATGTGAGTAGTCACAAAAGCGTTTGGAACTTCTCTATTCTTTCACAGTGGTTGTTTTGCATATATATATATATATATATATATATATATATATATATATATATATATATATATATATATATATATATATATATATATATATATATATATATATATATATATGCAAGGAATTCGCGAGAGCATGCGAAATATACACAAACACTGATCTCTGGCTGAAGGAGATTCGAACCTTGAAACAAGGTACGCAGTGCTTTACCAATCTACCCACACTGGACAATACCTATGAGTCCAGCTTGCGTTAGACTTTGATCCAAGGCAGCCAGCTTTGAGGGAGAAGGCTTACAGCTTTTCATCTCATCCCCTGCATGCATCAGCCTTACTAGAGATGTTAACAATGCAAGGAATTCGCAAGAGCAGGCGAAATATATATGTATATATATATATATATATATATATATATATATATATATATATATATATATATATATATATATATATATATATA
>NC_091317.1:16101894-16131894 GCF_038502225.1 Cherax quadricarinatus
ATAGATAGATAGATAGATAGATAGATAGCTGTTCAGCTTTTCTTTGAGATTGTTTTGCATATGTTATCGCTCGTTTGCGAGCGATAACGAGACTTGCATAAAACAAATCAGAGGAATGGAACTTCAATCATGGAGCTGAGTTGCTTATAGCCCCAACTGCTGTATTTTGCGTCAAGTTTAGCTTGTCCAGTAACGTGACAACGCCTGTCATTATGGTTTAAAATTCTCACGTACTCTTTTCTACAAAACTTGATTCTAATATATTTTGTTCAGGTATTGATTTGCATGTAAGCATTGTCACATTTTTTAATGAATAACTTGAGTAATATTTACCTAATATCTTGAGAGAATGAAAGATTGGCCTTCACAACACAGCTGTCTGTCATCATTCACTCTTTTTCAGTACTTTAGTTTAGCAAATATTATCATAACTAATGCAAGACGCTGTTTACCCAGGACATAACATAACAATTCATTCTTCGATATGTCCTATTTAGCGACAGAACACGCTTTACATATTCATTACTACTTGAGCCGAAGTATTAGTCAAAAAACGCTAGTGGTGACCTGATCAGTCTGTTTAACTCAAAAAATTTCGTCTGCACAAACGACAAAAGGAAATCGTAGTTAACAGGAACTAAACACGAAAACTCTGAGGGTAATTTTTTTTCTTTTCTGACAGTCTTCAGAGGATTGCCCAACACTTGGAGGGTTGAAGATGGGAAGTGTGATGGCCAAGTGGTGGTGGATTTTGTTGTCTATGTATAGCTGTATCTTCGTCGCCCAAATTTCAGTTACTCTGCTTTTGTTTCCACTGGATTTTGTCACCTATAACAACGATACCAAAGCTGCTACATCTCCCCCATCGCTGGCGTCAATATTTTCTTGTTGGTATTGAACCCAGGTCTGGTCAGGTTCCTCCTCACATTAGATAATATACAGATAAACGACAAATAAGTGGAGAACATTACTGGTATCGTCATTTTGTGTTTCATTTTGTCTTAGTTTGCTTTTTATGACCGTATATATATTATTAATATGGGAGAAAATATCACGTCAAAAGTACATGAAAGCCTCCAGGTATTCCTGCTTATTTTCTTTAAATAGTAGTAGTAGTAGTTTTAGTAGCAGTGGCAGTAGCAATAGTACCAGTAGTAGTACATGCATTTCCAATTGATGTAGAATTCGTGATAGTATCTGATATTTTCAGTCACTTGTTTCATTGCGATTGCTTCCATACCCATATGTGTGAAAATTATTGAACTTAATTAAATCCAACTTGAACTATCCTGAAGTAAAGAAAAAAGTATTCGTAAGTTAACAAGGCGCGTCAAGAAACTCACGAGGGAAATCGAGTATGGACGATCAATTGCAGAAGTAATCATTCGAAGAGGTGGAGCACTGGATGGAAAACAGTGCTAAATTATGCATCAGGATGATTATCCATGTATCTGCAAGTTATTTTGAAGACGAAGGGCGATAACTCAGGGTATTAGAAATACGATGTGATAACTTAGCCATTATATTATATTCTAAGCATTTGTTGACAGCCTTTGTAGGTGATGTATTACTTCTGATATGACTATATTTCATATATTTAGCTTGACAACTCAGAAACTGATATTATTAGTGTGATAATGTAGTTGTTTTTATAATCTCATTATGATAATTCCAAAATTATGATAAAGATTCACGATACGTCTTCGTCAACCAGGTAAGTCACAATTACCTACATGCTACTAATAAAACGTCATATGTGTCTGGGAAATTTTATTTGTATTGCAAAAACTAAAGAAAAGTTTGTAAAATTAACAATTAATCAAGAAAGAAGAACTGAATCTATCGTAACTAGATATAAGCGTGACTTTTCTACAGATGATCTATTCTACGTGATAAACACTGCCCTTTCACCAAGGATACGACGGCCTCGATTAAGGGCCAGCCTTCAACTGCAATTGAATTACAGAGGCCACTCATGTAACTTGTCCAAAAACCACATCAAAGTTCTATCAGCAATATAAACCAACCAAGGAAATTAGAGAGTGCATGAAAAATTATCATACCGAATGTAGAAGGGACTATCAAACAAGTCAGCCAACACGAGCTATATTGCAGAGACTGAGAAGAGAGTTAATTACCCTAATCAGACAACACAAATGGGAATTATGGAAATGCCTAGTTCTTCTAGCTAATCAGTACAAACGTCAGTCTGCAAAGTTCTGGAGCAAGATCTGCCAGCTTTTAGGAGGCAAAGCACAGGCCTACCTGTTATCTAATACATTCCTTCATTGATGATGATGAGGAAGTTGATATAAAACTTGACGACCCACAAGACCAAGCTAATCTGATGGATGATATGTGGGGAGAAATTCTCACACACAGTGCCAGTCGAAAATTTAATAATAACCATTATCAGTGGGTCAATGATCGGAGAGACGACAACCGAGCTGACCTCCAACCCTATCTTTAATTGATATATCTACACTTGAAGATGACCATCCCCTAACAAGACCAATGACCCTCCGAGAGATGTGATGCCTATCAGGCATCACAGTAAAGCAAGTAAAGTTCTTACCCAAAAATTGTATAATGTCTCTTGTAAATATCTTTAATGCCTTCTTGGCCTCGGGACACTTCCAGTGCCTCTTAAGACGGCACAGATGATTTTCATTTCTAAACCCAATAAGGATATCCATAAACCAGAGAACTATAGACCTATCTCATTGCTCGAAGTCACAGGTAAAGTCCTCGAGAAAATCGTTTCCAACAGATTAAACTATTATATGGAGTATAATCACCTTTTCACTTAAAAACAGTTTGGATTTTGGACTCACAGAGGGACCCAACATGCTATAAATGTACTTTTCGATGCTGTTGACAACCTGAGGAAAAAGGGCAACCTTGCACTAATTGCCACCAGGGATGTACACAAAGCTTTTGACAGCTTCGGCATGATGGACTGACCGCAATTGGACCTTTCTCAGATTTATATACAACTTCCTATCAAATAGACAAATCATCCCTACCTTTAATTAACGGTAAGTCGGCAGAACCTTTCACACCGACAGCTGGAGTACCACAAGGCTTGTGCCTTATTCCGATACTATTCAACATATATGTCAATGATCTCCCCCAACCCGAGTTCAGTGATACTTTTATCACCCAATTTGCAGATGATGTTATTCATTGTAGTATCATCCACCCCCGTAGCAAGAAGACATAAATTTGAGAGGGTAATTGAAAAAATGAATACGGAACTACGAAGAACAGCAAACTGGAAGATGAAATGGAAAATCACGACCAACCCAGACAAAGTCCTTATCTGCACCATCGGATGTTTTGCAACAACCATGGTAAACAAAGGGGGTATCTCCATCAGAGGTACACCTATAGCCATTAGAACCCCAACACGATCCTGGGATATGAGATGTACAGACTACTCCACTCCACATCTCACGTCACTAAAAAAAATAAAATGCCATAGAATAGAGCTCTCCGCTCTATCACATGCACCAGGCAGAGAGACAGAAGCAGGATGGTAGATTTACGCATCCGCCAGGACATTGATGCGATTAATGTAAGGCTTGACAAGCTAAAGAAGAGGCAACTATATGCATTTCAAGAACTCTGTATACCAGACACAGAGAATCCTCCCCAATTTGCAAATATCACCGACTATATCATCAGTACACTTCCCCACAGAACCTAAAAAAATTACCCTTCAGCTGAGTGCGACGATTCATTTACAAGGATAATTTCCGGAAACCAATGATCCTAAGCGACCTCCCTGAAGATGTAGATGAATGGGTAATACCGGAACCCTTTTAATCCAATAAAAATAGCACCACCGCTATTTAAGAACATAAGAAAGAAGGAACACTGCAACAGGCCTACTGACCCATACGAAGAAGGTCCGTGCCGCCCCCCGGCTTAGAACAATGACCTAACCAAGTCACTTCCACAAGCTAGTCAGGTCCAACTCACACCCACCCACACCCACTCATGTATTTATCAAACCTATTTTTAAAACTACACAAGGTCTTAGCTTCTATGACGGTACTCGGGAGCTTGTTCCACTCATAAGAACATAAGAAAGAAGGAACACTGCAATAGACCTACTGACCCATAAGGAGCAGGTCCATGTCCAACCCGGATAAGCCCAATGACCCCCCGGATTAGCCCAATGACCCACCCAGTCTGGTCACCTCCACTCAAGGAAGGAGCACGGTATCAGACCCAGCAGCACAAGCTAGTCAGGTCCAACTCACACCCACCCACACCCGCTCATGTATTCATCTAACCTATTTTTAAAAGTAAAAAACGTTTTAGCCTGAATAACTGTACTCTGGAGTTTGTTCCACTCATCCACAACTCTATTACCAAACCAGTGCTTTCCTATGTCCTTCCTGAATCTGAACTTTTCCAACTTGAAGCCATTGCTGCGAGTCCTGCCTTGGCTGGATATTTTCAGCACGCTATTTACATCCCTTTTATTTATTCCTATTTTCCATTTATACATCTCAATCTTATCCCCCCTAATTCTACACCTTTCTAGAGAGTGCAGAATTCAGGGCCCTCAGTCTATCCTCATAGGGAAGAATTTTGATATATGGGATCAGATTTGTCATCCTCCTCTGTACGTTTTCCAGTGCATTTATATCCATTCTGTAATGTGATGACCAGAACTGTGCAGCATAATCTAAATGAGCCCTAACCAAGGATATATAGAGTTGAAGAACAACCTGAGGACTTCTATTATTTATACTTCTTGATATAAAGCCAAGGATTCTGTTAGCTTTATTGCGAACACTTATGCACTGTTGTCTTGGTTTCAGATTACTGCTAACCAGAACTCCTAAACCTTTTTCGCAGTCAGTAGTATTAAGATCTACACTATTCGGTATATAAGTGGCATGGTTATTGTCCTGTCCAACATTTAGAAATTTACATTTGTCTATATTAAACTGCATCTGCCACTTCTCCGGCCACTGCATCAGTCTATTCAAATCATCCTGGACTGCACTAATGTCCTCAATAGAATGAACTGGAAGGCCTATTTTGGTGTCATCAGCAAATTTGCTAATGTCGCTATTTATTCCCTCATCTATGTCGTTTATGTAGATTGTGAACAATAAGGGACCCAACTGATCCCTGTGGAACACCGCTCTGATTTCTCCCCATTTATAGAAACTCTTTGCTGCCTTTTTGTCAACCATGCCTCTACCCAGGAAAAAATTTCTCCTCCTATTCCGTATGCCTTAAGTTTCCTCAAATGCCTCTGATGTGGAATTCTATCGAAAGCCTTACTGAAGTCCATATACACAATATCATATATACCTCCTCAAACATCTTAGTGAAAAAAGTTAGTAAATTCGTAAGACAGAAACGCCCCTTAGTAAAACCGTGTTGAGATTCATTTATCAATTTATGCCTATCAAGATGGCTCCGAATTGCCTCGGCAATTATTGATTCCATAATTTTTCCCATTATGGAGGTAAGGCTTATTGGTCTATAGTTCGAAGCTAAGGACCTGTCACTTGCCTTGTAAATAGGTATTACATTTGCCATTTTCCACTTATCAGGCACTATGCCAGTTTGTAGTGATATGTTAAAAAGATTAGCCAAAGGTATGCTAAGTTCCTCTTTACATTCCCTTAACACCCTTGCAAACAGTACATCAGGACCTGGGGATTTGTTAGGTTTTAATTTCTCTATTTGTCTGAGGACCATGTCACTAGTTACAACAATCGTGCATAGTTTATTATCGTCTTGTTCTACATAATTTATTATTTCTGGAATTTCGCTAGTATCTTCTTGAGTAAAAACTTTGAGGAAGTAAGAACTGAAAATTTCACACTTATCCTTATCACTGTCAGTGATCTGACCTGAGCTACTCTTAAGTGGGCCTATCTTGTCTCTAATCTTACTTCTGTATACCTAAAAGAACCCTTTTGGGTTAGTCTTCGAATCCTTTGCGACCTTAAAATCATGATCCTTTTTTGCTTTTCTTATTCCTTTTTTTATTTCTCTCTTTAATTCAATATATTGATTTCTTAACTGCCCATACCCTCTTTTGATACGCCTAAAAATACCTCTCTTTTGACCAATGAGATGTTTTAATCTATTGTTCATCCACTTTTTTATAACTTGTCCAATATTATATCTACGAATGTAAATTCACCAAACCTACTATGGCAGGACACCACTTTTGAAGAAGCCGAGTTGACCAGTATCTCAACGTACATCAATCACTTTGCTATCGTCATTACTAGCCTACGTCCAGCAATCGAAAAAAAAAGAAATCAATTGCAAATAGTATATCCCTTGTCAACTCAGTCATGCAGTTATATATTTGTTATATCTGTGTGAAACTGATGGGTGTTATACCCCTTCCAATAATTTTCTTAATGACATTACACATACACATATATTTCAAAATGCACCAAAGTGGTTGGGCCACTTACCTTTATTATCCCACCTTACCTCCCCACTCACCCTTTTCCCACATTTCTCTCCTTACCCATCATTCTTCCTTTCCCATCTTACCAAAGCTCTGGTCATAAGTAGTAGACACGACGGCCAAAGGCAGTAGAAATTCAAATACTGAAACCTAACCAATAAAAAAAAGAGGAATAAGAATTTATTAGTTTACAGAGAACATTAAAGGGTGAAGGAGTAATAAATAGATGATGAGGTGAAGACATCATATATCAGAATTGGATCGTTATATGTTATTCATCGTTAAATTAGGTGTCAGGTTATTTCTTAGGTGCAAGTTAATACGTCTTGACTTCCGTTCTAGTAACAGATACTTGTCCAGGGATCTGCAGCTTATTTCATTCAAGATGAGCAATAACAGAGAGTATTATGGAAAAGGTGTGGTAGCCTAGCCAACATGTCATCCTCTCTCCATTGGTTGACAATGTTTCAGTAGTGATATGTTACTTCTAATGCAGAATATATCATTTAAATATATTGTGACAATTCGATTCCTAAGAATCTGTGATATAAGTTAAGGTGTTTTCATAATAGCATCAACATAATTCTAAGATAATGACTGTATTCTGATACAGGTACAATAATAATAATAATAATAATAATAATAATAATAATAATAATAATAATAATAATAATAATAAAATAAAAAAAATAATAATAATTGAAGTAATGTTAATGTTATTATCGTCTATATGATTAACAGATTAGAATAATATATTGATTATTTACATGAATTTTATACTTTTAATAATTATTAACATAATACTTACGAATATTCCTACGGCTTCATAAACGGGAGAACTTACAATTACTCTGTGTGGCATGCGAAGAGTACGTAACCTTTATTCGGCGCATGTACACACATTCATTGAAAGGCTATCTCCCCCAACCAGCTAACCAGGTACTAAGGGTTGTTGATGGGGCTCCGTCGTTCAATCAGTATGCAGGTTCCTGCCAATGAGAAGATGGTTTTGGCAATTGCAGAGGTGTTGTGGGTACCACTCACCTGTCTACCCTTGTCATTCCCTTTCTAGAGCTGGTTGAAGCACGGTCTGCTCTCTAGTGGATTCTATTCTGCCTTGCTTACCGTGGGGTGCACTAATACCAATTGTTGTACATAGTGTATATAGTGTACATACTTCTGTTCTTAATTGGTGAAGGATAATACAAGTCAAAAGTTTTTCTGCTGTGTTTATTTTGCTCCCTTTACACCCAGGATAACATGCCTTTGGGACTCCTGGGTTGTAATCCTCTGATAATACGGTTCTCTGTCTCATCACTCACTTCTTTTTAACACGTTAGTTCAGCAAATATTGTTAAAGCAATTAGAAAATGATGTTTGCCAGTGGTGTTGCGTCACACTGTCCTCTGCAGCGAGAATACAACAGTGTTTACAAGCTCATAACTACTTGAGCCTCGGTATTGGTAGCAAGACGCCGGTGATGACCTGACGGACTACCTAGTCAGCTCAAAATTTCTGTCTCCAGAAGAAAAAAACAGTGTTGTCAAGTGTCGTTAACACGCGCTAATTATGAAGTTTCTGCGAGTATTTCTCATTTATTTGAAAGTTTTCGGAGTATTTCCCTACACCAAGAAAGTTGAAGATGGTAGGTATGAGGCCCAGAGGTGGTGGGTGGTGTGGTCGGTGTGTTGCTGTATCCTAGTCGTCCAAGCCTCAATTATGTTGCTTCTATTTCCACCAGATTTTGTCACTTATTATAACGACACCAGCGCTGTCATCGACAAACTCGCGCTATACTCCTTCGTTTCCTCCTATTGTCTCAACAGTGTTTTCCTGCTGGTGATGAGCCCACGTCTGGCCAGGTTCCTTCACACTCTGGACAAGCTACAACTGCAAGATAAACAAGAGGATACAGGTTCTTGTTTCGACAGATTTTCGTCCATATTCAGCACTGTTTTCATTATTTTCTACGTTTTTACTTCTCTTGTTTTTATGAGGACTCCCAGTGAACCGCAGAAAGTTGTAAATAAGGAGGTAATATGGTACACTGTTAACTACTTGACCGTCTGGATTTTAGGTGGTGAGCCTCTGTTACTTATTTTATATTTATTTCACATTTTAATGAGAAAACTTCAATTAATCCAGGAGAAAATTTCGAACTTATATGAGAATAATACCGATCAGAACGAGTATAAAATCTCAGTGAGAGAGGATAGAATAAAAATCATTAACACATGGGTGGAGGACAAAAAAGAAGAAACGTGCAGGTTGGATATTCATAAAATCCAAGTTAAAGAGGAAATAGAAAGCTTCTACCAAAGAATCATCAATGAATCAACGAAGTGTGACGATGGAATGAGGAGGCGAGAGGAGGAGCACCTCAGAGCCAGAATCTTCGAGCAGATGGAGAGGCAGTTAATGAACTTAGATGAGTTAGTGGAGGAGCTGCTACACTATTACGGCATTACGATCCTGACGATGCAGTTGTTTATGTGCATCAATCTCACCCTCGCTTTCTACTTCATCATCGACCTGTATCTTAACACACATCAGGTGAACTGGACGTTGGCGATGATGTGCGCCTTCTTGATGTTTTTGTTCGTCATCCTTAATTCAAGTGCCGACGTATTCAACAACCAGGTGAGTCACAATGACCAACTATAATAATAAAAGTATAATGAACACTTGTCAGTGCTGAAGAGTATCCCACATCCTGTTTTCTTGTCTTTAAATAGAGTACCCACCAGCACTCTTATCCTAAGGACGAATGTTACTTGAATGTAACCTGTCTGCTCGTTGATGTTCCATCCAGATGTAAGTTTATAAATATTAAGAAAAAACAGTTAGAATAGGTATTAATATTTTGATAAACTGTAGACAGTATGAATTATTTTGGATTTTTATTAATTTAGTCTACAAGTCAACTACTAACAATTTCGTAGTTACTTCCTAATCTTCCCTGGTTAAAAATTCTTTGCATCCCATTGCCGAAATTCCGTAGTTGCTTATAAGATTAGCGCTTCCTCCAGAATGAACAAATAAATAATAATAATAATAATAATAATAATAATAATAATAATAATAATTATAATAATAATAATAATAATATTGACTAATAATCATAATAAAATATTAAAACATTGTAATAATAATAATAATAATAATAATAATAATAATAATAATAATAATAATAATAATAATAATAATTATAATAATAATAATAATAAAAATAATAATAATAATAATAATATTAATAATGATAAATGTTTAAACACTGATTTTCTTTTTTTTAACTGTCGCATGTGTTATATTCTTAACTCGTCCTAATTATGATAACAAATCAAGACACGTCTTAACAAGACGTGTCTTGATTTGTTATCATAATTACCGAATCTAGATGATCGGGTAAAGGGTGTTAACGCTGGTCGACTACACTAGGGTCATAAAGGCTGCACATTTTTTTTCAGCAAAAGATAGCATTACATTTATTCTTAAAATAGTGATTAAAGGAAACTCATTACTAATGCGTTGATAGAAATACTCCTCTCGGCAAATGTATCTTGTGAAATAAATGGCTGGTTGGTTAATGGGATTTTTATCCCGGCGTCTACACAAGGGTCTTTAAGGCTGCGCGAAACACTTTCACCACCAGTCGAGAATACTTTAATTCCTAAAATAAGGATTAAAGTAAACTCACAATACGTATATGCTGTGAGAAATATTCCCCTCTGGGTATTTATCCTGTGAGAGTGATATACATGTGAATTATAATGTAGTGAGTTTGAATACAACTTTAATATTAAAAGTCTTAAGAAGAGAAGGCATATCAACCAAGTTTTCATGGTAAGGGAGAACCAACATATTTTTAGTTGAATAAGGCTGGTTGTCCCTTTTTGGATTATAAAAAGTGTTCCTAGCAACTTCAAAAGATTTATCAATTACATTTCTTGGGTATTTTAAATCATTACCTATTTCATAAATTTTGGATATTTCCTCATCTATGAACTCAGGACTACAAATTCGTAAAGCTCTCAAAAACATTGATGAGAAAACAGACAGTTTGACTCTATCTTGATGCGAGGAATAATAGTGGACATAGGAACAGTTATTTGTAGGTTTTCTGTAAATTTTAAATTTGAATTCATTATTACCCTTAATAATTAAAACATCTAGAAAAGGCAATGAGTTATTTTCTTCAAACTCAACAGTAAAGTTTATAGAATGGGCTAAGCTATTTAATTTTCCAAGAAAATGGTGTATATCTACATTTTTGGGCATAAGACACAAAATATCATCAACATATCTGAACCATTTAGCTCTATTAGGGAGGATTGTGTTAAGCAACCTTGTTTCAAAAAATTCCATGTATAGGTTACTAAGAACAGGTGAAAGAGGATTTCCCATTGCCATACCAAACTTCTGAGTGTAAAACTTATCATTAAATACAAATTCTGCATCAACAATGCAAAGTTTAATAAGTTTAATGATAGTAGGAACTGGCAATGATAAATCATAGTTAACGAGTTCTTCAGATAAGAAACTTAATAAATCATCAACAGGAACTTTCGTAAACAAGGAAGTAACATCAAAACTAACCATGTTAAAATCATTTAAGTCAGTCAAGGAGCTTAATTTATCAACCAAGTCTATGTTGTTTTTAACATTAAAGTTAGAAATTTTGCCAACAATAGGGCACAAAATATCAACAAGCCATTTGGATAATTTATATGAAACTGACCCTATGGAGCTAATAATTGGTCTGACTGGATTCCCTGGTTTGTGTGTTTTTATTAGTCCATACATGTAAGGTAAAGATGGATTAGTGGAAGTAAATTGTTTGACTAATTCATCTTTGCCTTTCAGTAAGTTTTATTGTTTTATTGAAATTGCTGTTAACGGTTTCTAGGATTTTTCCTAAGTTTAGAATAGGTTTCAGTATCATCTAAGAGATTATTCATTTTTTCTTGGTAATCATTTTCTTTCATAATTACTATTGCATTTATTTTGTCTGCTTTAGTAAGGCGCAAATTTTTATTGTTATTAAGTGTATCATAAGACTTAAAGAATCTTTGAGGGCAATTGGGAATGTTTGGTTTTAACATAGAGCTGTATACCATTCCTTTACTAATATTAATTTCATCAGAGGATAAATCAGAAAATTTTTCAAAGTTACAAAAGGCTTTTGCTATTTCAACATTATTAAGTTTTTTTGAAGTTGCAAAACTTAGGCCAAAACCTAGAGCAGCAGTTGTAAGTTTGTCTAAAATTTCATCTGATAAGTTAATTACAAAATTGTTATTAGCATGCTTTGTCCAATCACTATTTTCAATTAAAATGTCTAATTTTCTTTGTAGTTTGCTCTTGAGTTCATTACAAATTCTTCTGAGTTTATTATAGCAATGATCCAACATACTCTGTTTCCATTCTGATGGAATGGCCTGATTAAAAGAGTATTTTTTGTTTCTCAATATTTTGAATGCTTCCTTCTCCTGTATTTTAGTTATTTCAATATGTTTCTGAAGAATAATTCTCATAAATTCATCCTCTGATGAAATTAATATTAGTAAAGGAATGGTATACAGCTCTATGTTAAAACCAAACATTCCCAATTGCCCTCAAAGATTCTTTAAGTCTTATGATACACTTAATAACAATAAAAATTTTCGCCTTACTAAAGCAGACAAAATAAATGCAATAGTAATTATGAAAGAAAATGATTACCAAGAAAAAATGAATAATCTCTTAGATGATACTGAAACCTATTCTAAACTTAGGAAAAATCCCCTAGAAACCGTTAACAGCAATTTCAATAAAACAATAAAACTTCTACTGAAAGGCAAAGATGAATTAGTCAAACAATTTACTTCCACTAATCCATCTTTACCTTACATGTATGGACTAATAAAAACACACAAACCAGGGAATCCAGTCAGACCAATTATTAGCTCCATAGGGTCAGTTTCATATAAATTATCCAAATGGCTTGTTGATATTTTGTGCCCTATTGTTGGCAAAATTTCTAACTTTAATGTTAAAAACAACATAGACTTGGTTGATAAATTAATCTCCTTGACTGACTTAAATGATTTTAACATGGTTAGTTTTGATGTTACTTCCTTGTTTACGAAAGTTCCTGTTGATGATTTATTAAGTTTCTTATCTGAAGAACTCGTTAACTATGATTTACCATTGCCAGTTCCTACTATCATTAAACTTATTAAACTTTGCATTGTTGATGCAAAATTTGTATTTAATGATAAGTTTTACACTCAGAAGTTTGGTATGGCAATGGGAAATCCTCTTTCACCTGTTCTTAGTAACCTATACATGGAATTTTTTGAAACAAGGTTGCTTAACACAATCCTCCCTAATAGAGCTAAATGGTTCAGATATGTTGATGATATTTTGTGTCTTATGCCCAAAAATGTAGATATACACCATTTTCTTGGAAAATTAAATAGCTTAGCCCATTCTATAAACTTTACTGTTGAGTTTGAAGAAAATAACTCATTGCCTTTTCTAGTTGTTTTAATTATTAAGGGTAATAATGAATTCAAATTTAAAATTTACAGAAAACCTACAAATAACTGTTCCTATGTCCACTATTATTCCTCGCATCAAGATAGAGTCAAACTGTCTGTTTTCTCATCAATGTTTTTGAGAGCTTTACGAATTTGTAGTCCTGAGTTCATAGATGAGGAAATATCCAAAATTTATGAAATAGGTAATGATTTAAAATACCCAAGAAATGTAATTGATAAATCTTTTGAAGTTGCTAGGAACACTTTTTATAATCCAAAAAGGGACAACCAGCCTTATTCAACTAAAAATATGTTGGTTCTCCCTTACCATGAAAACTTGGTTGATATGCCTTCTCTTCGTAAGACTTTTAATATTAAAGTTGTATTCAAAAATATTGATACAGTAAAAAAACTTTTGATTAAGAATTCCCCCCAAAATGCTGATGGATGTGTCTATAAGATTCCTTGTAAAATTTGCGATAAAGTTTATTACGGTCAAACTGGTAAAAATCTCGAACTAAGATTAAAACAACATAAATATAGCATTAGAACTGGACAAGATTCCAATGCTCTATTTATTCATGTAAGAGATTTTAACCATCCAATTGATTTTCAAAAAGTTGAGAAAGTAGTATCAAGCAAGTCCATGGTCGACAGGAATATAATTGAATCTTGTTTCATAAAAAGCAGTTTTGACAATAATATGAATATTTCCTTTGGTTTATATAAATTAGATCCATTTATAATTAATAGAATTTGGGTAGAATTTAATAATACACTGGACAAATAAATAGCTTGGGGGTGAGTTTTGCAAAGGACCTATCCAAGTTGGCTCGCCGCGCGTCACGTGTTTAACCGTTGTGGGATCTGATAGTGAGGTGCTGGCCGACCCCTTATATAGCTTCCTTGGATGCTTCACTTTCATAGTTCCTTGATAATGTGAGTAGTCACGAAAGCGCTTGGAATTTCTCTATTCTTTCAGAGTGGTTGTTTTGCATATTTTGAAATCACCTGTTTACTGTGATCTTATTGCATATATATATATATATATATATATATATATATATATATATATATATATATATGTATATATATATATATATATATATATATATATATATATATATATATATATATATATATATTACCTTTTCATTATATGTTCTAAATAATTATCTTGAAATATGTGGAAGCGCAAAATGTAACAGACGTTAACTGTTTATAGAACAAAACCAATATTGCAAAAGAAATAAGAACAGATTTAACAGTAATAATAAAGAAAAATTACTGACAACAGCTTTATTGCAAACCACGTGAATTCTGCTGCAGTGTAACATATAAACCTCGTAAAAATATATCTAAAAGCACAGCATACGTGATAATATATATTTATGTAGGAAATATTAGAGACAACTATTAAAAATTAACAATTATTAAAAAAAAACTAAAAAAAAAAACTTAGTCGTCCATGTCTAGATATAACCATGATGTCTCAACAGGTGACTGTAGAGGACAAACTATCGATTTAACCTAAAAAAAAAGAAAACACTGCCTATACTGCCATTATACAAAGGCCACGACTAAAGAGGACAATAGATATTAAAACACTAAAATATAATGATAAAAAAGGAAAAAAATATATTGAATATGAAATTTCACATAAGACAATATGCAACTAACAGTGGTGATCGCTTAGGTTTAAGTAGTAAATACATGATACTCAGGGTGAGAGCTAAATGGCTGTGTAGTAGTGTTAAATTATGTGTCAGGAGGTTCTTTCTTAGGTCCAAGGTGATAGATACATCTTGAGCTTCCTACGTGTAAGTGATAATTATCCACAGATTAGCAAGTTATTTCATAGTCGAAGAATGATAACAAATAGGATTAGAGTTAAGGTGTAACAATAACTTTGCTAGCATATCATGCTGCTCCATTGGTTGACAATATTTAAGTGATGATATTACTGTTCATGAGATTAGGTATAATAATAATAATAATAATAATAATAATAATAATAATAATAATAATAATAATAATAATAATAATAATAATAATAACCATTAATATAGTAAAAATCGACGTAATGTTCATGTTGTTACTGTCTTTATCATAAAGAGATAAAAATAATAGTATTGCATTTATTTGTATTTTACATTTTAAGTAATTATTTACATAATTAATATGAACATTCTTTAGTCATCATAAGAGGAAGAAAGAACAATGATCTTGATAGCACTCTTGTTTGTCTCATCACTCACACCACTTAGTAAATAAGTTCAGTAAATATTACCACAGCAATTAGAGGATGATGTTTGCCAGTGACGCAAGTTCATTATTACTTGAGCTGCGGTACTGGAAGCAAGACGCCGGTGGTAACCTGACGTACTGTCTGGTCAGCTCCCAATTTCTGCCTCCAGAAGACAAAAAGTTGTGTCGTTAAGTGTCGTTAGCAGAAGCTAGTAATGAACACCCTGCGAGCATTTCTCTTTTATTTGAATGTTTTCGGAGTATTTCCCTACACCAAGAGAGCTGAAGATGGAAGGTATGAGGCCAAACGCCGGTTGGTTGTGTGGTCCGTGTGTCGCTGTATCCTCGTTGTCCAAGCCTCAGTTATGTTGCTTCTATTTCCACCGGATTTCGTCACATATTATAACAACACCAGCGTTATCATCGGCAAACTCTGGTTATACTGCTTCGTCGTCTCCTTTTGCTTTAACAGTGTTTGCCTGACGATGATGAGTCCACGTCTGGCCAGATTCCTTTACACTTTGGACAAGCTGCTTCTCCAAGATGAAAAAGAGGATCCAACTTGTTGTTCCGACAGATTGTTTTTCACATTCATCGTTTTTCTCATTATTTTCCCCAGTATTGGTTCGATTATTTTCTTGCAGATTCCTAGTGAGGCACAGTTAGTAAATAAGGAAGTAATATTGTACATTGGTAACTACTTCACTGTCTGGATCCTTGGCTGTGAGCCTCTGATAATTATTTTAAGTTTTTATCTAATTTTGTTGAGAAAACTGCAATTAATTCAGGAGAAAATTTTGAACTTTGATGAGAATGGTGTCAATCGGAGGGTGTGTGAAATCTCAGAGAAAGAAGAGAGAATAAAATCCATTAGCAAATGGGTGGAGGACAAAAAAGAAAAGACGAGCAAGTCAGATATTCATAAAAGCCAAGTTAAAAAGGAAATAAAAAGCTTCTATGAAACAATCATCAATGAATCAACAAAGTGTGACAATGAAATGAGGAGGCGAGAGGAGCACCTCAGAGCCAGCATCTTCGAGCAGATGGAGAGGCAGTTAGTGAACTTAGATGAGTTAGTGGAGGAGCTGCTACACTATTACGGCGTTACGTTCCTGACGATGCAGTTGTTTATGTGCATCAATCTCACCCTCGCCTTCTACTTCATCATCGACATGTATGTCAACACACATCAAGTGGAATGGACGAAGGCGATGATGTGCGCCTTCTTGGCGTGTTTATTCGTCATTATTAATTCAAGTCCCGACGTGTTCAACGACCAGGTGAGCCACAATAACCCATGATGAAAATATATAGTGCATACTGTTTTCTCGTCTGTAAGTAGAATACTCTTCTCACCCGGCCTGGGAAGAAACATGGCCTGTAAACCAGGCTGCGCAGCTTTTGAGGCATTTGTCGCTGAGTGGCCTAGAGCGTTACTTGGGAAACCATTCCAGGCTCCCTGTAGAAAGTTCGAATATATATATATATATATATATATATATATATATATATATATATATATATATATATATATATATATATATATATATATATATATATATATAAATATATATATAAATATATATATATATATATATATATATATATATATATACATATATATATATATATATATATATACATATATATATATATATATATATATATATATATATATATATATATATATATATATATATATATATATATATATATATATATATATATATATATATATATGGCTTAAATAGCAACGCTCATCTTGCCATATAGGACAAGTGAAAATTTGTGTATGCAATAATTTCCCCAAAATCATTCTGAACCTAACGAAAAAAATATATTTCACTGTGTTTGTTTAGTATTAAATTATTGTAAACAAATCTAAAATATATTTAGTTGGGTTAGGCTAAAATAAATTGCGCTTGTTATAATAAGGTTAGGTAAGTTTTCTAAGTTCCTTTCGGTGCAAAATTATAAATTTGTACATCAACATTAATGAAAAAAATATATCTTTAAACGTATAAGAGAAAATTTTAGAAAGGACTTAATTTTAAATGAGTTCTTGCTAATTAACCAGTTTTACATATTCGGCACTATATATATATATATATATATATATATATATATATATATATATATATATATATATATATATATATATATATATATATATATTATAACATCAACACTACGACTAGCCATGTCATCTTGGCCCACCCCAAGGTGAGCGAAAATCACATGACCCTTTAACCCACAGGACTACCCAATCCTTCAAAGATCATGCACCCAGCAGAGCTAGGCGTTTTACCGTTGTGCATGCAGAGAGTACGTACCCTTCATTCGACGCATGTACACACCCTCATTGAAAGGCTATCTCCCCCAACCAGCGAACCAGGTGGTAAGGGTTGACGATGGGGCCCCATAGTTCGATCAGTACCCAGGTTCCTGTCAATGAGAAGATGGTTTTGGCAATCGCAGAGGTGTTGTGGGTACCACACACCTGTCTGCCCTTGCCATTCCCATTCTAGAGCTGGTTGAAGCACGGTCTGCTCTCTAGTGGCTTCTATTCTGCCTTGCTTACCGTGGAGTGCACTAATACTCATTGTTGTACATAGTGTATATAGTGTACATTATTCTGTTCTTACTTGGTGAAGGATAATATAAGACAAAAGTTTTTCTGCAAAGGGGCGTTCCTGCCTTACGAATTTATTAACTTTTTTCACTAAGGTATTTGAGGAGGTAGATCATGGTAATGAATATGATATTGTGTATATGGACTTCAGTAAGGCTTTTGACAGGGTCCCACATCAGAGACTATTGAGGAAAATTAAAGCACATGGAATAGGAGGAGAAATTTTTTCCTGGATAGAGGCATGGTTGACAAATAGGCAGCAGAGAGTTTGCATAAATGGGGAGAAATCAGAGTGGGGAAGCGTCACGAGCGGTGTTCCACAGGGGTCAGTGTTGGGCCCC
Organism: Cherax quadricarinatus; assembly: GCF_038502225.1. NCBI lineage: Eukaryota > Metazoa > Arthropoda > Malacostraca > Decapoda > Parastacidae > Cherax > Cherax quadricarinatus. The sequence continues at coordinate 16,120,096 of NC_091317.1, forward strand.
CTGCTGTTCACAATCTACATAAACGACATAGATGAGGGCATAAAGAGCGACATCGGCAAGTTTGCCGATGACACCAAAATAGGCCGTCGAATTCATTCTGACGAGGACATTCGAGCACTCCAGGAAGATTTGAATAGACTGATGCAGTGGTCGGAGAAGTGGCAGATGCAGTTTAATATAGACAAATGCAAAGTTCTAAATGTTGGACAGGACAATAACCATGCCACATATAAACTAAATAATGTAGATCTTAATATTACGGATTGCGAAAAAGATTTAGGAGTTCTGGTTAGCAGTAATCTGAAACCAAGACAACAGTGCATAAGTGTTCGCAATAAAGCTAATAGAATCCTTGGCTTCATATCAAGAAGCATAAATAATAGGAGTCCTCAGGTTGTTCTTCAACTCTATACATCCTTGGTTAGGCCTCATTTAGATTATGCTGCACAGTTTTGGTCACCGTATTACAGAATGGATATAAATTCTCTGGAAAATGTACAAAGGAGGATGACAAAGATGATCCCATGTATCAGAAACCTTCCCTATGAGGATAGACTAAGGGCCCTGAAACTGCACTCTCTAGAAAGACGTAGAATTAGGGGGGATATGATTGAGGTTTATAAGTGGAAGACAGGAATAAATAAAGGGGATGTAAATAGTGTGCTGAAAATATCTAGCCTAGACAGGACTCGCAGCAATGGTTTTAAGTTGGAAAAATTCAGATTCAGGAGGGATATAGGAAAGTACTGGTTTGGTAATAGAGTTGTGGATGAGTGGAACAAACTCCCAAGTACCGTTATAGAGGCCAGAACGTTGTGTAGCTTTAAAAATAGGTTGGATAAATACATGAGTAGATGTGGGTGGGTGTGAGTTGGACCTGATAGCTTGTGCTAACAGGTCGGTTGCCGTGTTCCTCCCTTAAGTCAATGTGACCTGACCTGACTAGGTTGGGTGCATTGGCTTAAGCCGGTAGGGACTTGGACCTGCCTCGCATGGGCCAGTAGGCCTTCTGCAGTGTTCCTTCGTTCTTATGTTCTTATGTTCTTATTTATTTTGCTCCCTTTACACCCAGGATAACAGGTCTTTGAATTCCTGGCTTGTAATAACCCTGATGCGAGGATATATGATGATGTGGGTGTCTCAGAGCTAATTTCATTCTACTCCCCGTTTGGTGTACTAGACTTCACGAGCAGTATATATATTATTGCAACCACGAACGAGTGGCATTTAATTGTGGGTTAGAGCGTCGTGTGATTATCGCTCACCATGAGGCGGGCCAAAACAAAATGGGTTCGAGTTCTGTGCTAGTCACAGTGTTGTTATTAATTAAATACCAGTAGTTCGTGGTTACAATAATATATATATAGATATATATGTATATATACATATATATATATACATATATATATATATATATATATATATATATATATATATATATATACATATACATATATATATGTATATATACATATATATATGTATATATATATATAAATATATATATACATATATATACATATATAAATATATATATATATATATATATATATATATATACATATATATATATATATATATATATATATATATCTATATATATATATATATATATATATATATATATATATATATATATATATATATATATATATATATATATATATATATATATATATGCAAAACAACCACTGTGAAAGAATAGAGAAGTTCCAAGCGCTTTCGTGACTACTCACATTATCAAGGAACTATGAAAGTAAATCATCAAAGGAAGGTATATAAAGGGGTAGCCCACACCTCACTATCAGATCCCACAACAACGAAACACCTGACGCGAGACAGCAGGCCCGCCGGCCGAACTAGACAGGTCCTTCATACAACCCACCAACAAACTATTCTACCCAAGAAATAAAAAATTAAAAAAAAATTATTATTTGTCTTATGTATTATTAAATTCTTCCCAAATTCTATTAATTATAAATGGATCTAATTTATATAAACCAAAGGAAATATTCATATTATTGTTAGCAATAAGATGTTTGCAGTGGCGATACGTCAGACTGCGAAACTGCAGCAGTGTTTACAAGCTCATTACTACTTGAGCCTTGGTGCTGGTAGCAAGACGCCGGTGGTGACCTGACGAACAGTCTGGTCAGCTCCCAATTTCTATCTCTAGTAGAAAAAAAAGCAGTGTCGTTAACACAAGCTAGTGATGAGGTTCCTGAGAGCATTTCTGTTTTATTTGAAAGTTTTCGGAGTATTTCCCTACACCAGGAGGGTTGAGGATGGAAGGTTTGAGGCCCAGTGCTGGTGGGTGGTGTGGTCGGTGTGTCGCTGTATCCTCGTCGTCCAAGCCTCGTTTATGTTGTTTCTGTTTCCACCAGTTTTTGTCACTTTTTCTAACGATACCAGCGCCGTCATCAACAAACTCTGGTTTTACTGCTTTGTTTCTTTTTGTGTCAGTAGTGTTCTCCTGCTGGTTACGAGCCCACGTCTAGCAAGGTTCCTTCACACGCTGGACAATCTACAGCAGCAAGATCAACAAGAGGATACAAGTTCATTTTTCGATAGATTCGCTTCCACACTCATTGCTTTTCTCGTAATTTTCTTTATTGTTGCTTCTATTACATTTCTGGATGTTCCCAGCAAGTCGAAAGTTGTAAGTAAGGAGGTAACATGGTACACTGTCAACTTCTTCACCGTCTGGATCTTAGGTGGTGAGCCTCTGATGCTTATTATATGTTTTTTTCACATTTTGATGAGAAAACTGTTATTAATTCAGGAGAACGTTTTGAGCATTCAGGAGAATAGTGACAGGCAGAACAAGTGTACAATCTCCAAGAGAAAAGTTAGAATAAAAAGCATTAACACATTGATGGAGGAGAGACAAGAGCGAACTTTCAAATATGATATTCATAACAGCCAGGAGGAGCACCCTAAAGCTAGCATCTTCGAGCAGATGGAAAGGCAGCTATTAAACTTAGATGAGTTAGTGGAGGAGCTTCTACACTACTACGGCATTACACTCCTGACGTTGCAGCTGTTTATATGCACCAATCTCACCCTCGCCTCCTACTTCATCATCGACATGTATCTTAATACTCATCAGGTGGAATGGATTAAGACGGTGATGTGCGCCTCCTTGGTGTGCTTGTTCGTCATCATTAATTCAAGTCCCGACTTATTCAACGACCAGGTGAGTTACAATGACCCATGATGAAAATAATAGTGTAATGGACACTTGTCGATGTTGAAGGATATCCCACATGCTCCCTTTAGCGCAGTTACCCATCTTGTTAGCAGTAATTTAAAGCCAAGACAACAGTGTGCAAGTGTTCGCAATAAAGCTAATGGAATTCTCGGTTTCATATCATAAAGTATAAATATAAGGAGTCCTCAGGTTATACTTCAACACTATATAACTTTGGTAAGGCCTCAGATACTGTTGCGCAGTTCTGGTCACCGTATTACAGACTAGGCACAAATGAGGATGACAAATTTGATCCTATGTATCAGAAATATTTCCTACAGGGATAGGCTGATGGCTCTAAATCTGCACTCTTTAGACAGGCGTCGAATTAGGTGGGATATGACTAGGGTGTATAAATGGAAGACAGGAATAAATAAAGGGGTTATAAATAACGTGCTAAAATATTTAACCATGACAGGACTTGTAGCAATGGCTTCTTGTTAGAAAAATTTAGATTTAGAAAGGATGTAGAAAAGCAATGGTTTGGTAATAGAGTTGTGGATTAGTGGAACAAGCTCCCATGTAGCGTCATTGAAGCGAAAACCTTTGACAGGTTTAAAAATAGGTTAAACAAGTACAATATTGAGTGTAGCTGGGTGTGACTTGGACCTGCCTCGCATGGGCCAGTAGACTGCCGCAGTGCTCCTTTTCTCTCATGTTCTTATATCAAGACTATAAAAGAAATTAAGAATGATCATTGAGTGACGTGTCAGTAGTCAAAAAAATAAAAGTAAATAAAAAATAATATAAGAAAGTTTATGCCTAATAACTTGCAAATGACAATGTTAATTTATTGTTATCTGTAAGATCTTTGATTTTTTCACCCGATATAAATTCAGTAATGTTAAAAACAATAGTAAAGTTATTTAATTATCTTGTTAATTTTTAGGAAATTTATAATTATTTTGTATATTCGTTAGTTTAGATCACAAGTCAACTATTTATAATTCTTTTAATACAACCTTCGTTTTTACCATACATCCATCCATCGACACCATGCCCAGTCCTTCTAGGGTAGGGTAGGTGCCCGAGCCCGAGCTTGCAGCTCACAAGGCAGTCATTCCCATTAGGCCCCTTGGGGCGGGGATGGCAGACCAGAGAGGCCTAGCTTTTCCCTACGAGAAGCTAGGCCTGGGGACAGTTGGTCCCAAAGATGATGGGGTATTTGTGCCTCCTCCCATGGGAGACTTAGGTCTCACACACTCCCTAGACAGGGAGCCAAGGCCGGGCCACCACTTGGAAAAGGCCCGGGCCGGGAGAAATACCGGCGAATCTTCAATAATAATAATAACATACGTCAGAGTTATTACCTCCCATTTTCCAAGTGCTACAGCATCCATGTTGATTTAACGCATCTCCACGAATTAAAAAAAAAATTTAGAAAATAACAACAATAATAATAATAATAATAATAATAATAATAATAATAATAATAATAATAATAATAATAATAATTATATATTTAACATTAATCCTACTTTTTCAAACAAGATTTTGTGTTGTTATGCTTAAACTCGTCCTTTATTATAAAAAGAAGCCAGAAAACAGGAAAACTGCTAAATTCCTTTCTCTCTTAATGTAATAAACACAATATTTATTAAAATTATAGGAATTATATTTGTTAAATTTGCCTTACCTTATCATTTCATGTTGTCAGCAGTTAAGGTGTCTTGTAATATATTGATATGCGAAGTGAAATAGATGCTCAGATTTTTTAGTAGCAATATTTTTTTTATAAGGATTAAATATTCTTGCATTTGCATTGCTTATTATAATTAGGTAAGTATTCGTGGTGCTACAACACGGGTTCAGATGTCCATCAAACACAATATTAACCAGTCAGTAATCAACAGACCAGAGTTCAATTTCCTGGCGGGGCTAGATGTATGGACAAGTGTCTTTACAACTGCTGTCTATGTTTGCCTAACAGTAAATAGGCATCTGAGTGTGGGCTGCATGACACCAGGTAACACTGTTGTGGTGGGTGGAAGGTGTGGGCTGCAGGACACCAGGTAACACTGTTGTGGTGGGTGGAAGGTGTGGGCTGCAGGACACCAGGTGACACTGTTGTGGTGGGTGGAAGGTGTGGGCTGCATGACACCAGGTAACACTGTTGTGGTGGGTGGAAGGTGTGGGCTGCATGACACCAAGTGACACTTGTGGTGGGTGGAAGGTGTGGACTGCATGACACCAGGTAACACTGTTGTGGTGGGTGGAAGGTGTGGGCTGCATGACACCAAGTGACACATGTGGTGGGTGGAAGGTGCGGGCTGCATGACACCAGGTAACACTGTTGTGGTGGGTGGAAGGTGTGGGCTGCATGACACCAAGTGACACTTGTGGTGGGTGGTAGGTTTGGGTTGCATGATACCAGGTGACACTGTTGTGGTGGGTGGAAGGTGTGGGCTGCATGACACCAGATGACACTGTTGTGGTGGGTGGAAGGTGTGGGCTGCATGACACCAGGTGACACTGTTGTGGTGGGTGGAAGGTCTGGGCTGCATGACACCAGAAGACATTGTTAGTTGTGGGTGGAAGGTGTGGGCTGCATGACACCAGGGTGACACTGTTAGTTGTAGTGGGTGGGAAGTGTGAGCTGTATGACACCAGTTGACACTGTTGTGGTGGGTGGAAGGTGTGGGCTGCATGATACCAGGTGACACTGTTGTGGTGGGTGGAAGGTGTGGGCTGCATGACACCAGGGTGACACTGTTGAGGTGGGTGGAAGGTGTGGGCTGCATGACACCAAGATGACACTGTTAGTTGTAGTGGGTGGGAGGTGTGGGCTGCATGACACCAGGTGACACTGTTGTGGTGGGTGGAAGGTGTGGGCTGCATGACACCAAGTGACACTGTTGTGGTGGGTGGAAGGTGTTGGCTGCATGACACCAAGTGGCACTTGTGGTGGGTGGTAGGTGTGAGCTGCATGACACCAGGTGACACTGTTGTGGTGGGTGGAATGTGTGGGCTGCATGACACCAGGTGACACATTTGTGGTGGGTGGAAGGTGTGGGCTGCATGACACCTAGTGACACTTGTGGTGGGTTTTAGGTTTGGGCTACATGACACATGGTGACACTATTGTGGTGGGTGAAAGGTGTGGATTGCATGGCACCAGGTGACACTGTTGTGGTGGGTGGAAGGTGTGAGCTGCATGACACCAGGTGACACTGTTGTGGTGGGTGGAAGGTGTGGGCTGCATGACACCAGGTGACACTGTTGTGGTGGGGGGAAGGTCTGGGCTGCATGACACCAGAAGACATTGTTAGTTGTGGGTGGAAGGTGTGGGCTGCATGACACCAGGTGACACTGTTAGTTGTAGTGGGTGGGAGGTGTGAGCTGTATGACACCAGTTGACACTGTTGTGGTGGGTGGAAGGTGTGGGCTGCATGATACCAGGTGACACTGTTGTGGTGGGTGGAAGGTGTGGGCTGCATGACACCAGGGTGACACTGTTGAGGTGGTTGGAAGGTGTGGGCTGCATGGCACCAAGATGACACTGTTAGTTGTAGTGGGTGGGAGGTGTGGGCTGCATGACACCAGGTGACACTGTTGTGGTGGGTGAAAAGTGTGGGCTGCATGATACCAGGTGACACTGTTGTGGTGGGTGGAAGGTGTGGGCTGCATGACACCAGGTGACACTGTTGTGGTGGGTGGAAGGTGTGGGCTGCATGACACTAGTTAACTCTGTTGTGGTGGGTGGAAGGTGTAGGGTGCATGACACCAAGTGACGCTTGTCGTGGGTGGTAGGTGTGGGCTGCATGACACCAGGTGACACTGTTGTGGTGGGTGGAAGGTGTGGGCTGCATGACACCAGGTGACACTGTTGTGGTGGGTGGAAGGTGTGGGCTGCATGACACCAAGTGACACTGTTGTGGTGGGTGGAAGGTGTTGGCTGCATGACACCAAGTGGCACTTGTGGTGGGTGGTAGGTGTGAGCTGCATGACACCAGGTGACACTGTTGTGGTGGGTGGAATGTGTGAGCTGTATGACGCCAGGTGACACTGTTGTGGTGGGTGGAAGGTGTGAGCTGCATGACACCAGGTGACACTGTTGTGGTGGGTGGAAGGTGTGGGTTGCATGACACCAGGTAACACTGTTGTGGTGGGTGGAAGGTGTGGGCTGCATGACACCAGGTGACACTGTTGTGGTGGGTGGAAGGTGTGGGCTGCATGGCACCAGGTAACACTGTTAGTTGTGGTGGGTGGAAGGTGTGGGCTGCGTGACACCAAATGACACTGTTAGTTGTGGTGGGTGGAAGGTGTGGGCTGCATGACACCAGGTAACACTGTTAGTTGTGGTGGGTACTCGAACACAATATTAATGTGTTCTATCGAATACTGAGGGGGGAGGGGGAAGGAAGGAAACTGTTTACTTCCGATACGACCGGTCGTTAAAATGTCGGAAAACAGCTCTTAACCTGTAAATTGATTAGCTTTATAAACTCTTACGAGTCACTATAAATGATACTAGTAATGGCCACATACGCCCATGGGCGTAATATTAATACAAACTAATGTATCCGGCAATCTGGATCACATCCGGAGGCGCCGTTGCCTGCTCCTCTTCTATACTGTTATCCTACCCTCTCTTATCAAGGATTTTCCATCACATTCTTCTCTCCTTCTGTCCAATACACCAAAGTAAGTGTTACTGTAACTATGATAAGTCATTTTCATATTTTCTCTCTAATGTTAAATAGTAAGATAGGTGGTTCTTTAACTCCAAAGATTTTTTTCATCTTTTCTTATTACATCCGGCGGCTACCTGTCCCCTCCTCCGTTATCATATTTTCTCTCTTTCCCAGACATCATTGCTCTCTCCAATATTAAGTTATTTAAGGTAGAGTATTTGTAATCTCTTTAATAATGCTCATTTAATGTGTTTAATAAAGTAATTAAGATAATATAATTTAGGTATTTGTTGTTTCTTTCAGTGATATGTGATTTTCACGAGATGAGAAAAGATATAGTTATTTCAGGTATTTAAGGCAGTATTATTAAGGAAAAATATTTTTAATCTATCTCGCTTTAATCAAAGGTGTTTAAGGTACCTGAGGTGCTGGAAGTAATTTATTACATACGTTTATTTCAACAATCCTGTACAATCATAACAGAACTTAAGCAGGGGATTTTTTTATTTATACCGTGCGTTGCTTATTGAGGAAATAAGGTTATTTATATAGCTGAAAATAGTATATTGTTTATGTATAGGGAAAAATGTATATTAATAATCGTATTTTGCTTCTTTATTGCAAGTTGGGATTATCATATTAGTTTGCTTTGTTTTGGTTTATTACATAAGGTACATTACCGAAGAAATATATAATTTTATCAAATATTGAGGAACACATCAAGCTTCACATGGTAAAGGTCATTCCACTTTCCTCCTCTTGAGGACTCACAAGTTCAGAGGATTCTAGGTTAGATTGATACTGAGGAACGTCTAGATAGCCATAAGCTAACGACCTATATCTAGCATATAACGGTTATCATCGAAACACATCTCCCTTCTTTTGTTTTATGTTTTTTTTAACTGTACACAACGCCCCCTCTTACATTACATATATACAAAAAAAGGCACAATACCGTGACTAGAACGTTACACAAATAACCCGCACATAGAAGAGAGGAGCTTACGACGACGTTTCGGTCCGACTTGGACCATTTACAAAGTTAGTAGAAATAGTAGTAGTGGTAGTAGTAGTGGAGGTGGAAGGAAGCAGTAGTGGGGAAGTAAGAAGGAGGAGGAGCCAGTCAAATACTAAGAAAGGGGAGCACTGCAAGAGAGCTAGATGCTCACAGAGAGTAAGAGCAAGAACACAGGGGAGGCGATAAAAATAAATAATGAAGGAACAAAAACACAAGGCAGAAGAAAGACAACCCAGAGGAGAAAAAGGAAAGAGGAAAGGGGAAGAGGGAGAAAAAGAAAAAGGAGGAATTAGGTTAGGTCACGGGTGTTCAGAAAATTGGAGCATTTTACAATGTAGTGGGAAAGGAAGGCATCTACAGAGACGAAGCCAGGACTAGTATTTGACTGGCTCCTCCTCTTTCTTACTTCCCCACTATTACTTCCTTCCACCTCCACTACTACTACCACTACTACTACTACTAGTACCACTACCACTTCCTGCCTATATATACCCTTCCTGCTCTACTTCTCGTTAGTGTGACTTTGTAAATGGTCCAAGTCGGACCGCAACGTCGTCGTAAGCTTCTCTCTTCTATGTGCGGGTTATTTGTGCATTACATATAGAATTAGATCTAAACCTAAACTCATCTGGGATGGTTATCAGCCTCTGGAAACTCGCATGAGTAATAGAGGGTTAAAATGGGATCGGAACACTTTAGCTCTACAACAGTGTTTTGATTGTTTCTTTGACTTCAGCGTAATCACTTCACTAAGAGTCTGATGTCCCTACTTTCATCATACAGCGAATGATCTCTGACATTTCAACGCGAATATCTATGAGTCGGGATCGGAATACAACAACCTTTCATCATTTGCATTATGAGGTTTGAGTACCCTGTACTAGAAGCGATACAACTTTTTAATAATTTCAAGTATATAGTATCCCAAGTACGAGAACTGAGTCACTTATAACTTTTTAATTTAATGCCTAAATGATTCTGTCAGAATATAAATGAGCTACATATTTCAAGAAGAGGTGTCTGTCTCACAGCTTTATGGAACTTCTCCTGATCTATATTGTAATTGTTTCTCTATCCGTACTTTGCAGCATTCACTAAAGTTTCATAGAATATCAGTAAAGATTTCATAAAGTTTTCATAATTTCATAGAATTTTAATAAAGTTTCATAGAATTTCAATAAAGTTTTCAAAGAATTTAAAAAAAAATTCATAGAAATACAATAAAGATATCATAGAATTTGAATGTCTTAGATATTATAATGAATTGGGTGCAGGTTCTTTGATCAAAATTAGTCATGATAAAATCTTCTAAATACCTACTTTATCTATACTCAAAAAGAGCTTGAATAAATCTTAGCTCACTAAATAGTCTTTCTGGGGAACATGGCTAGCCATCAGTTTGAGAATTTCCTTTCTTCCGACTCTAGAATTCCTCTACAATGTGGAGAAAATATCCACAATAATGTTGGTGCACGGCAGGAGGAGAGGAAGATCATCTGTGCATCTAGCTACCTCTGGTCTTATGGATTTTGTATAACACAAACTTCTTCATACGAGATATTACTTACACCTGCATCAGGAGTTAACTTTTGTATTCCAGACTGAAGAAAGGCTTCTACTACTGCAGTCGCATATACATTGGTTAAATTCAAACTGATGGCAACTTACGTTGTTCTAATCATTCTAAACTTTCACAAAATTTGTGATGATAGTGATGATAATTCACTACCATCTTTGGTATAGCAACATTTTAAAGCAGGGAAAATCTTTGAAATCTACTAGTTGCATTGTCCAGCGTGTAGGTTACACTGCTACTCTCGTATTTAATGATGGGAATAAAATTAATAATAATAATAATAATAATAATAATAATAATAATAATAATAATAATAATAATAATAATAATTATTATCATTATTATTATTATTATTACTATTATTATCATTATTATTATTATTACTATTTTTTATTAATGTTATTTTGTATTTGTTGATGTTATTATCTTTTTCATTAATATTAAAAAATAAAAAATCAATATTAATTGTATTTTTTTTATAAGATTTTTTTACATAATATATGCAGATATTAATATATCGTCATAAGAGTAAGAAATTGCAAAGACCCTGACAACACGCCTGTCAGTCAAGTGAATCAGTCCTTTTCAAAACTTTAGATTAGCAAATATTATCGTAGCTCTTAGAAGATGATGTTTGCCAGAGGGTTACGTCAGACATCAATGTTTCTTGGGGGAGTGCTACAGCGCAACCTTATTCCTTCTTCAGCCTCTTTATTGGTCACAAGGCGCTGGTGGTGCACTGATAAATACTTTGTCCACTTCCCAGAATCTGTCTTTGGAAGCGACAACATTGGATAACAGGAACGAATTATGAAAAGCCTGCAAGTAGTTCTGTTCTTCTTGAAAGTCTTCGGAGGATTTCCCTACACCAGGAGGGTTGAAGACGGAAGGTTTGAGGTCAAGCGCTGGTGGGTAGTGTGGTCGGTGTGTCACTGTATCCTCGTCGCCCAAGCCTCAGTTATGTTGTTTCTGTTCCAACCGGATTTTGTCACTTATCAGAATGACACCAGCGCCGTCATCGACACGCTTTGGCTATACTATTTCGTCTTTTACTTTGTTGTCAACAGTGTTATCCTTTTGGTGACGAGCCCACGTCTGGCTAGGTTCCTTCACACGCTGGACAAACTTCAACTGCAAGATAAACAAGAGGATACAACTTGTTTCGACATATGTTGTTCCATATGCTGCCTTCTCCTCATTATTTTCTTCTTTGTTGCTTCTACTGCTTTTTTAAAGACTCCCAGTGAGCCGAAGGTTGCAAACAAGGAAATAATATGGTACACTGTTAGCTACTTCACCCTCTGGTTCTTGGGTGGTGAGC
>NC_091317.1:16136894-16174394 GCF_038502225.1 Cherax quadricarinatus
ACCTAGGAACATATATTTATTATGATAACCTCTGTAATGGATTGATAAAACTAAGAGTTATTTAAATTATGTGGGAGCTACTTTTCTTATTATCAATAACTATGATTAATTATAGACTGCATCACAACTCAACTACTGACACAGTTGAAGATACCACCTTCCTTTGCTTAGTTCATTCTTGATTGCCTCCCTGGTGGATCAGTAATAAACAAACCTCACATAACCATCTCGCTAGAGCTTAAAGACTGATGTAATAGTAAAGAAGACACCCTGGTGACACCATCTTTACTGCCAGGCACGTGAATCCTGTTTCATGGTAACTTATAAGCGGTCTCCATTATAGGAAAAAATAAGCTAGCTAGATAAAACTGTACCTTCTTGGGAGGAAACCGGGAGAGACGTGACTTTCATGGATGATTATATATATATATATATATATATATATATATATATATATATATATATATATATATATATATATATATATATATATATATATATATATATATATATATATATATATATATATTTTTTTTTTTTTATTTTATTATCACACTGGCCGATTCCCACCAAGGCAGGGTGGCCCGAAAAAGAAAAACTTTCACCATCATTCACTCCATCACTGTCTTGCCAGAAGGGTGCTTTACACTACAGTTTTTAAACTGCAACATTAACACTGGCCGATTCCCACCAAGGCAGGGTGGCCCGAAAAAGAAAAACTTTCACCATCATTCGCTCAATCACTGTCTTGCCAGATGGGTGCTTTACAATACAGTTTTTAAACTGCAACATTAACATATATATATATATATATATATATATATATATATATATATATATATATATATATATATATATATATATATATATATATATATATATATATATATATATATAAAAATAAAAATATAGGGAAGTACCACCTCTATGGCTGGAATGGGGACCCTCATCCTCAGAGAAGACAATAAACGTACCTCAGATATATATATATACCAATAGGAATATTTTATTACATAATATGGTACAGAAGATTTAAAAGATACATTGTTCATATAAAGGTGGCATATAAGGTACATGTTGTTACGTGTGTATCACCGATTATAAGGCGAAAATCTCATCCAGCTCCTCAGAGCTGGGGCGTGTGCCCAAAATACAGCAGGCATTACCCCTTTGAACAGCCGCACTGAGCAGCTGGAACAGAAAACTAGCTGCCCTGGGATCCCTAGTTGACCTGATGAGTCTTTTTCCCAGCTCCTTAAGGAATTTAGATGCACTCTTTCCCCATGAGCCAAGCGTCTCTGAACCTATGGGAACAAACATATAATGATGGGCAAGTTCTCCATATTTTCTAGACTTTTGGGACTCCCTGAAGCTGGCAGCTGCCCCTCCTTCCTCCCTGGTGTATTGGAGATAGGTATCAGCCAAGGTAGATGCACATGTTTAGTCCCACACCACCTGCTTCCCATCTGTCCAGGCTTGAAGGGTGATACCATCTGGACGCTTCTGGCTTCCATACGATCTGCATAGTTGGGGTGGCTCCCTTACTGCTGGGCATCCAGCTGTTGTGAGGCTCCTCTTGATAATGTTATTAACCTCCTCATGTCTTGCAATCTTTCCCTCGGATTTACGTCACACAAGACCATGGTACCCGAATCGGTCTGCTGCTTCACTGCCACAAATACACATGTGTTCGGCGAGAATAGGGGCGGCAAGTCGAAGGGCAACACCGATGCGGATGGTCTGTGGGTCGAGGCGTGTGCCAAGGCTGGAGTTGGGAACAGCCAACAGAAAGTCCCCAGCATGAGGGGCTCTCACTGCCAGAAGGCGGGCTCTATCCTTCCCTGACACACTCTGAAGCATTGTTGAGGCTATATTTTCCACTATTGGACCATCCCAGTGCGATTCTTTGTAGTTGTTGCATTATGCAGTAACCTGCATAATACAAGGAGTGATATGTTTAATGGAATATTACGCTTGGTGCAGCATAATTCATATAGTGACAATTTAGTTCCCTAAGGAGAAGCTAAGAACACGAATGCAAGGTTATATAATTAAAGAGCTTTTATAATATCATAAAAATTATTTAAAAATATATTATGATTCAAGAGACAGGTATGATAATGCAAATTAAGCTAATAATAATAAAATAATAATAATAATAATATTAAGGCGTATGACAGGGTGGATAGGGGGACAATGTGGCAAATGTTGCAGGTGTATGGTATTGGAGGTAGGTTACTGAAAACAGTGAAGAGTTTTTACGAGGCTCAGGTTAGAGTATATAGGAATGAGGGAGATTATTTCCCAGTAAAAGTAGGCCTTAGACAAGGATGTGTGATGTCACCGTGGTTGTTTAATATAGTTATAGATGAGGTTGTAAGAGAAGTAAAAGCGAGGGTCTTGACAAGAGGCGTGGAGTTAAAAGATGAAGAATCACAAATAAAGTGGGATTTGTCACAGTTGCTCTTTGCTGATGACACTGTGCTCTTGGGAGATTCTGAAGAGAAGTTGCAGAGGTTGGTGGATGAATTTGGTAGGGTATGTAAAGAAGAAAATTAAAAGTGAATACAGGAAAGAGTAAGGATATGAGGGTAACAAAATGATTAGGTGATGAAAGATTGGATATCAGATTGAAGGGAGTGAGTATTTAGGAGGTGAATGTATTCAGATATTTGGGAGTGGACGTGTCAGCGGATGGGTCTATAAAAGATGAGGTCAATCATAGAATTGATGAGGGGAAACGGGTGAGTGGTGCACTTAGGAGTCTGTGGAGACAAAGAACTTTGTCCTTGGAGGCAAAGAGGGGAATGTATGAGAGTATAGTTTTACCAACGCTCTTATATGGGTGTGAAGAATGGGTGATGAATGTAGCAGCGAGGAGAAGGCTGGAGGCAGTGGAGATGTCATGTCTGAGGGCAATGTGTGGTGGAAATATAATGCAGAGAATTCGTAGTTTGGAAGTTAGGAGGAGGTGCGGGATTGCCAAAACTGTTGTCCATAGGGCTGAGGAAGGGTTGTTGAGGTGGTCCGGACATGTAGAGAGAATGGAGTGAAACAGAATGACTTCAAGAGTGTATCAGTCTGTAGTGGAAGGAAGGCGGGGTAGGGGTCGGGTTAGGAAGGGTTGGAGGGAGGGGGTAAAGGAGGTTTTGTGTGCGAGGGGCTTGGACTTCCAGCGGGCATGTGTGAGCGTGTTTGATAGGAGTGAATGGAGACAAATGGTTTTTAATACTTGACGTGCTGTTGGAGTGTGAGCAAAGTAACATTTATGAAGGGATTCAGGGAAACCGGCAGGCCGGACTTGAGTCCTGGAGATGGGAAGTACAGTGCCTGCACTCTGAAGGACGGGTGTTAATGTTGCAGTTTAATATCTGTAGTGTAAATCACCCTTCTCTCAAGACAGTGATGGAGTGAATGATGGTGAAAGTTTTTCTTTTTCGGGCCACCCTGCCTTGGTGGGAATCGGCCAGTGTGTTAATAATAATAATAATAATAATAATAATAATAATAATAATAATATTATTATTATTATT
Organism: Cherax quadricarinatus; assembly: GCF_038502225.1. NCBI lineage: Eukaryota > Metazoa > Arthropoda > Malacostraca > Decapoda > Parastacidae > Cherax > Cherax quadricarinatus. Next base: position 16,140,428 of record NC_091317.1, read on the forward strand.
ATTATTATTATTATTATTATTATTATTATTATTATTATTATTATTATTATTATTATTATTATTATTGAAAGTAATAAATATTACCTTCATAATTATTAGGTAAAATTTAAATTATTATTTTTGAAGTAATTTGTATGAATATATTTATAATATTCTTAAAGAAAATATACTAATATTCATATGACGTCATAAGAGGAAATTATATTGAACTTGACAACACATTCATTAGTCTTGCCTTTCACTCCCCCTTTTGAATACATTAGTTTAGCAAGTATTAGCATAGCAATTATATTATGATGTTGACCAATGGCGTTACGTCAAACTTGAGTGTGTTCCATGGAGGGGACTACAGCACAGTGTTTACAACCTTAACAGTATTTGAACCGCGATATTGGTCTCAAGACGCCGGTGGTGACCTGACGAACCGTCTAGTCAGCGCCCAGAGTCAATTTCCTTAAGTAAAAAATAGTATCGTCAACAGAGGCTAGTTATGAGAGTCCTCCGAGTACTTCTCTTCATCTTAAAATTTTGGGGAGTATTTCCTTACTCCAGGAGGGTTGAAGATGGAAGGTTTGAGGCCCAGCGCTGGTGGGTGGTGTGGTCGGTGTGTCGTTGTGTCCTCGTCGTCCAAGCCTCAATCACGTTAGTTCTGTTTCCACCGGATTTCGTAACTTACAATAACGACACCAGCCCTGTCATTGACAAGCTCTGGTTATACTGCCTCATTTCCAGTTGCTGCGTTAGCAGTGTTGTTCACCTAGTGATGAGCCCACGCCTGGCCAAGTTTCTTCACATGCTTGACAATCCACAACTGCAAGGGAAACAAGAGGAAACAAATAATAGCTTCGACTTATTGTGTTTTATAATTATTGCCTTCTTTACTATTTCCGCCGCTGTATCATCTATCGTTTATTTAAAGACTCCTTGCGAGCCGGATCTTATAAATAAGGAGATAATATTGTACACTGTTAACTATTTTGTCGTATGGATCCTTGGTGGAGTGTCAACGAATCTCAGTGGAATGTTATTTCTTATAATGGTGAGAGAACTGCTACTAGCTCAGAAGACAATTTTGAGCTTGCAAGAAGAAAGCAGGGAACAAAATAAAGGCAAAATCTCCGAGAGAGAAATTGAAATAAAATCCATCAACTCATGGGTGAACGACAGTGAAGAAACCCTCAAGGTTAGTATTACAAAAAGTCAAGTTAATCAACGTGTGGAAAATTCCGCTCAACAAATTATCAGTCGTTCAACAAGGCATGATGATGGAATGAGGAGACGACAGGAGGAGCACCTCAGAGTCAGCATCTTCAGGCAGATGGAGAAGCAGCTGATGAATTTAGACGAAGCAGTGGAGGAACTTCTACGCTATTATGGTGCCACGCTCCTGACGATACAGCTGAGTATCAGCTTACTTCTCATACTCTCTCTCTACTTCATCATCGACTTGTATCTTAACACCCATCAGGTGGAGTGGAAGATGTCACTGACGTGTGTTATCATAGCAAGTATGTTGGTTACCATAAATTCAACTGCCGACGTGTTCAACACACAGGTGAGTCACAGTGACCTATTCATGAAAGGACATAAATATATATTAATTTAGGACATCCTCACTGGATACATTTCTTGGAAACGTTTACAGCAAAGCTGTTTCCACTAATGATATGACTTAACCCATCAAGCTAAAAAAAAAAAAAAATAAAGCAAATTCAGAAGAGTGTAGCTTAAGTAACCCTGGAAGGACGGATGTTATTTTAAGTACAGTTCTCAAGATCGCTGATATTCCACTATGATGAAAATTATTTAGACGCATTTCAGCCGCTGCTGTGCCGTACAAGATAGGTATCCACCGTATCTCACAATACCTGCCTCCAATACCTTAATGCTTGTAAAAAAATAATAATACAGGGCAGTCAGGAAAATTTTCCAGCAAAATGCAAAACAAATGTATGCATGAACTTAGGAATGTCTTTGCATATTTTTGAGTGTCTATATGTGCGTGTGCATATTTATGTAAGTATAAGTTTGTGATAAAATCGTAAACAGGCGCTCTTAACAATGTAGAATAAGCCACATGGGGATAAAAATCTTTTGGTCAAGACCTTTCGTACTTTCGTGTGTTTTCAGGAGCTGTGCAATGTTGCAAGAGAGCAACAGGTAGGAGAGAAAATTCTCTGAGGCAAGGCAGGTGTCAGTGGCAATCCATGTCACATGTGACGTAGGTTAATGTATTAAACGCAAAAATGATTATAATTATAGGAATTATAATGTTTAACTTTGTCTTGCCTTATCATTTTATGTTAATATTTAAGGTGTCTTGTATGTCTTGATATGCGAAGTGAAATAGATGTTGAGTTTTTAAGTAGCAATATTTTTTATGTGGATGATTTTTTAAAGTAGTGATTAAATTGTTTTGCAACTGACATAGCTTATTATAATTAGGTATTTAGTCCTGGTACTACAACACGGATTTAGAGGTTCATCAACACGATACTAGCTAGTCAGTAATCAATACACCTGACATAATTTTCCTGGCGGGACTAGACGTATGGACAAGTCTCTTTGCAACTACTGTCTGCGTTTATGTAACAGTATATAGGTATCTGGGTGTGGGCTACATGACACCATGTAAAACTGTCGGTTGTGTAGGTTGGAAGGTGTGGGCTGGATGAGACCAGGTGGCACTGTTAGTTGCTGTGGGTTGGAAGGTGTGCGCTACAAGATACCCAGTGACACTGGTGGTAGTGGTGGGTATTCGACTCAGAATACATTAATTAAGAGTCAAACGTCCCTACTTGCATCATACAGTGGATGATCTCTTTCAATTCAATGCGATTATTTATGAGTCTGTATCGGAATACAGCAACCTTCCATCGTTTCTATTTTGAGGTTAGAGTACCCTGTAACAGAAGCGACACAACTTCCTAGTAATTTCAGGTATATGGTATCCCAAGTACAAGAGATGAGTCAACAATAACTTTCTATTTTAATGTCTAAATGATTTTGTCAGAACCAAAATGCGTTATCGACTTCAGTAAGAGTTGTCTGTCTCACAGCTATACGGAACTTCTGGTCCATCATGTGTTTGTATCTCTATCCATACCTTGCAACATTCAATATTGATTTCATAGAGTTTCAATAAAGATTTCATAAAATTTCAATAAAGATTTCATAGATTTTCAGCAAAGATTTCTTGAAATTTCAATATAGATTTCATTGAATTTGAATATCTTAGATATTATAATGAACTGAGTGCAACTTTTTGATAAAAATTAGTCCTAAAAAAACTCTTCTAAATGCCTACATTATCTATATTCATCAAGAGCTTGAACAAATCTTAGCTCACTAAATAGTCTTTCTGGGGAACATGGCTAGCCATCAATTTGAGAATTTCCTTTCTTCCGACTCTAGAATTCCTCTACAATGTGGAAAAAATATCCACAATAATGTTGGTGCAAGACAGGAGGAGAGGAAGATCATCTGTGTATCTAGCTACCTCTGGTCTTATGGATTTTGTATAACACAAACTTCTTCACACGAGATATTATTTACACCTGGATCAGGAGTCGCATATAGAGTAGTGAAATTCAAACAGAAGGCAACTTGCGTTCTTCTAATCATTCTAAACTTTCATTGCAATCATAGCACATAATCTGTGATGATAGTGATGGTAATTCACCACTATCTTTGGCATAGCCACATTTCAAAGCAAGGAATATCTTGGAAATTCACTCATTCCATTCTCCAGCGTGGAGGTTACACTGCTATTCTCGTACTTGATAACTTAGACACATGTGCAACACTTGGGTATCTTTACTGAGGAAACGTTTCACAACACAGTGGCTTCATCAGTCCTATACAAAAGAGAACTGTGATAATTAGGAGTTTGAGGTAATCAGTCCCTCAGTCTAGAGGCGGTGTAAAATAAAAAAAATATTATTTATAATTATATTTTTATATAAATTAATTACCTAATATATGCTGAGGGTACAGAGGTTTTTGTAGCATTTATGGATTTGGAAAAGGCATATGAGAGGGTGGATAGAGAGGCAATGTGGCAGATGTTGCAGGTGTATGGTATAGGAGGTAGGTTACTGAAAGAAGTGAAGAGTTTTAACGAGGATAGTGAGGCAAAGGTTAGAGTATGCAGGAGAGAGAGAGAGATCATTTTCCAGTAAAAGCAGGCCTTAGACAAGGATGTGTGATGTCACCGTGGTTGTTCAATATATTTATAGATGGGGTTGTAAGAGAAGTGAATGCGAGGATCTTGGCAAGAGGTGTGGAGTTAAAAGTTAAAGAATCTAACAAAGTGGGAATTGTCACAGTTGCTCTTTGCTGATAACACTGTGCTTTTAGGAGATTCTGAAGAGAAGTTGCGGAGGGAGGTGGATGAATTTAGTAGGGTATGTAAAAGAAGAAAATTAAAAGTGAATATAGGAAACAGTAAGGTGATGAGGATAACAAAAAGATTAGGTGACGAAAGACTGGATATCAGATTGGAGGGTTAGAATATTGAGAAGGTGAATGTATTCAGATATTTGGGAGTGGAAGTGTCAGCAGATGGGTCTATGAAGGATGAAGTGAATCATAGAATTGATAAGGGGAAAAGGGTGAGTGGTGCACTTAGGAGTCTGTGGAAACAAAGAACTTTGTCCTTGGAAGTAAAGAGGGGAATGTATGAGAGTATAGTTTTACCAACGCTCTTATATGGGTGTGAAGCATGGGTGATGAATGTTGCAGCGAGGAGGAGGATGGAGGCAGTGGAGATGTTATGTCTGAGGGCAATGTGTGGTGTGCATATAATACAGAGAAATCGTAGCTAGAGTCGATGTAAAATAAAAAAATATTATTTATAATTATATTTTTATATAATTTAATTGCCTAATATATGCTGAGGGAACATAGGTTTTTGTAGCATTTATGGATTTGGAAAAGGCATATGAGAGGGTGGATAGAGAGGCAATGTGGCAGATGTTGCAGGTGTATGGTATAGGAGGTAGGTTACTGAAAGAAGTGAAGAGTTTTAACGAGGAGAGTGAGACACAGGTTAGAGTATGCAGGAGAGAGAGAGATCACTTTCCAGTAAAAGCAGGCCTTAGACAAGGATGTGTGATGTCACCGTGGTTGTTCAATGTATTTATAGATGGGGTTGTAAGAGAAGTGAATGCGAGGATCTTGGCAAGAAGTGTGGAGTTAAAAGTTAAAGAATCTAACACAAAGTGGGAATTGTCACAGTTGCTCTTTGCTGATGACACTGTGCTTTTGGGAGATTCTGAAGAGAAGTTGCAGAGGGTGGTGGATGAATTTGGTAGGGTATGTAAAAAAAGAAAATTAAAAGTGAATATAGGAAACAGTAAGGTGATGAGGATAACAAAAAGATTAGGAGACGAAAGACTGGAAATCAGATTTGAGGGTTAGAATATTGAGAAGGTGAATGTATTCAGATATTTAGGAGTGGAAGTGTCAGCAGATGGGTCTATGAAGGATGAAGTGAATCATAGAATTGATAAGGGGAAAAGGGGGAGTGGTGCACTTAGGAGTCTGTGGAAACAAAGAACTTTGTCCTTGGAAGTAAAGAGGGGAATGTATGAGAGTATAGTTTTACCAACGCTCTTATATGGGTGTGAAGCATGGGTGATGAATGTTGCAGCGAGGAGAAGGCTGGAGGCAGTGGAGATGTTATGTCTGAGGGCAATGTGTGGTGTGCATATAATGCAGAGAAATCGTAGCTTGGAAAATAGGAGAAGGCGTGGGATTACCAAAACTATTATCCAGAGGGCTGAGGAAGGGTTGTTGAGGTGGTTCGGACATGCAGAGAGAATGGAACAAAACAGAATGACTTCGAGAGTGTATAAATCTGTAGTGGATGGAAGGAGGGGTAGGGGTCGGCCTAGGAAGGGTTGGAGAGAGGGGGTAAAGGAGGTTTTGCGTGCGAGGGCTTCGACTTCCAGCAAGCATACGTGAGCGTATTTGATAGGAGTGAATGGAGACAAATGGTTTTTAATACTTGTCGTGCTGTTGGGGTATGAGCACAGTAACATTTATGAAGGGATTCAGGGAAACTGGCAGGCCGGACTTGAGTCCTGGAGATGTGAAGTGTCTGCACTCTGAAGGAGGGGCTGTTAATGTTACAGTTTTATAACTGAAGTGTAAAGCACCCGTCTGAGAAGACAGTGATGTAGTGAATGATGATGAAAGTTTTTCTTTTTCGGGCCACCCTGCCTTGGTGGGAATCGGCCGATGTGTTAATAAAAAAATAAATAATACAAAATATATGCTGGTATTAATATATCGTCATAAGAGTAAGAAACTGTAATGACTGTGACAACATACCTGTCCTTCAAGTGACTCGATCCTTTTCAAAACTTTAGACTAGCAGTCATTATCGTGGATCTTAGATGATGTTTACCCGAGGGTTACGTCAGACGTCGATGTTTGTTGCGGGGAGTGCTACAGCGCAACTTTAACAACCTTATTCCTTCTTCACCCTCTCTAGTGGTCACAAGGATCTGGTGGTGCACTGATAAATACTTTGCCCACCTCCTAGAATCCGTCTTTGGAGGCGATAACATTGTTTGGTTAAGAGGAACTAATTATGAAAAGCCTGCATGTAGTTCTGTTCTTATTGAAAATCTTCGGAGGATTTCCCTACACCAGGAACGTTGAAGATGGAAGGTTTGAGGCCAAACGTTGGTGGGTGGTGTGGTCGGTGTGTTGCTGTATCCTCGTCGCCCAAGCCTCAGTTAGGTTACTTGTGTTTCCACCGAGTTTTGTCACGTATCAGAATGACACCAGCGCCGTCATCGACACGATTTGGTTATACTTTTTCGTCTTTTACTCCTTTGTCAACAGTGTTATCCTCCTTGTGACGAGCCCACGACTGGCCAGATTCCTTCACACTCTGGACAAGCTTCAACTGCAAGATAAACAAGAGGATACAACTTGTTTCGACATATGTTGTTCCATATGTACCGTTCTCCTCATTATTTTCTTCTTTGTTGCTTCTATTTCTTTTTTAAAAACTACCAGTGAACCAAAGATTGTAAATAAGGAAATAATATGGTACACTGTTAACTACTACACCGTATGGATTTTGGGTGTTGAGCCAATAATTATTGGTATGGTTTTATTCCTTGTTTTGGTGAGAGAATTGCTATTAGTGCAGGAGAAGATTTCATTCCTACTGAAAAATAGTGATGAACAGAGCAAGTTTAAAATTTCCGAGAGAGAGGGTATATTAAAAATTATTAACGCATCGGTAAAGGAGAATAAAGAAATAACACACAAGATTGGTATTCACAGAATTCATGTTAATGAAAAAATGGAGAAATGCTACCAGTCACCCATGCCACAGGAGCACCTCAGAGCCAGCCTCTTCGAGCAGTTGGAGAGGCAGCTACTGAACTTCGACGAGTTAGTGGAGGAGCTGCTACACTATTACAGTGCCAGGCTACTGATGATGCAGCTGGGTAGCTGCGTGATTCTCATCCTCTCCCTCTACTTCATCATTGACTTGTATCTTAACACCCATCAGATTGCTTGGACGTTGTCAGTGACGTGTGTGCTCATGGCCAGCGTATTCGTTATCTTTAATTCATGTCCTGACGCGTTCAACAAGCAGGTGAGTTACTGTTACCTAACTCCTTGTCAACACTTTTAACAAAGAAAATTGTTGTGAACGAGTGACACGAGTGTAGAAGCAAAGCAAAAAAATATAATGAAAAATAATAAATTCTGGTTATAGAAGCGAAGGAAGAAAGAATGTTAATGTACTTTACTCTAAGATTAATAACGTTGGTTGTTTCCACCCAGATGTAAATTATTATTGATTAAACGGTTAGTGGAAACTACAAGTCAGCTGCTTGCATTTTGTTTAGATTCTGCTTTTCATTCTTTTAGTCGAACCTTTCAGTTTTTCAAAGTGCTTTTTTTTTTTACATAATCAATTTTACAGGTTAAGTGTTGTTATCCTACATCAGCTCATTTCGAAGCCTATCCCTATCTATGGTGCACTACCACCCCAAAATGGGACCCACAGCAGTCATCTAACACCCGGGTACCTACTGACAGCCAGATAAACAGGGGCCGCAGGTATAAAGGAAACATGTCCAACGTTATCCAGCCATACAGGTGAACGAACCACAAGACCACAGGAAAATTTGTAAATTCCTCTTTTATGCTGTCAGAAATGGAATTATTATACACCGATGCTCATAGTTTAATCAGCTGCTAAGTATTTATAATTGTATTAAATACAAGCAACCCTTATTCCAGACAACCTAAATATGGCTTATGTTTTCGTCTACTTGAGGCTCCTCCTCAGGCACTGCTAAACTAATTAAGAAGAAGGTGTTATATTTGTAAACATGTCAGGTGCTCTCATCCCCAACTCATCTCATTTTTGATTCTTATTATAAACAAAAAGAACCTCTAAACAAACAAGGGTTATACAGCGCAGTACTCACCACGCAGAAACAAGCGGGTATATACAAAGAAAGATCGCAGTCAGCAGGATTCGAAACTCTCAGGCAGCGCTCTAATCCACTCTGCCAAACAAATATATATATATATATATATATATATATATATATATATATATATATATATATATATATATATATATATATATATATATATATATATATATATATATATATATATATATATATATATATATATATACACACACACAAATAACCCACACATAAAAGAGAGAAGCTTACGACGACGTTCCGGTCCGACTTGGACCATTTACAAAGTCACACTAACCAGAAGTGGAGCAGGACGGCTGTATATAGGCAGGAAGAGGTGGTGGTAGTAGTAGTAGTACACGAATTGTATATAATACCGACAAGATGAAATTAAGACACATGCGCAACACAGTCGGACCGAAACGTCGTCGTAAGCTTCTCTCTTTTATGTGCGGGTTATTTGTGTATCGTTCCAGTCACGGTATTGTGCCTTTTTTGTTATATACATATTATTTTTTTTATTATCACACTGGCCGATTCCCACCAAGGCAGGGTGGCCAAAAAAAGAAAAACTTTCACCATCATTCACTCCATCACTGTCTTGCCAGAAGCGTGCTTTACACTACAGTTTCTAAACTGCAACATTAACACCCGTCCTTCAGAGTGCAGGCACTGTACTTCCCATCTCCAGGACTCAAGTCCGGCCTGCCGGTTTCCCTGAACCCCTTCATAAATGTTACTTTGCTCACACTCCAACAGCACGTCAAGTATTAAAAACCATTTGTCTCCATTCACTCCTATCAAACACGCTCACGCATGCCTGCTGGAAGTCCAAGCCCCTCGCACACAAAACCTCCTTTACCCCCTCCCTCCAACCTTTTCTAGGCAGACCCCTACTCCGCCTTCCTTCCAGTACAGACTGATACACTCTTGAAGTCATTCTGTTTCGCTCCATTCTCTCTACATGTCCGAACCACCTCAACAACCCTTCCTCAGCCCTCTGGACAACAGTTTTGGTAATCCCGCACCTCCTCCTAACTTCCAAACTACGAATTCTCTGCATTATATTCACACCACACATTGCCCTCAGACATGACATCTCCACTGACTCCAACCTTCTCCTCGCTGCAACATTCATCACCCATATAAGAGCGTTGGTAAAACTATACTCTCATACATTCCCCTCTTTGCCTCCAAGGACAAAGTTCTTTGTCTCCACAGACTCCTAAGTGCACCACTCACCCTTTTCCCCTCATCAATTCTATGATTCACCTCATCTTTCATAGACCCATCCGCTGACACGTCCACTCCCAAATATCTGAATACATTCACCACCTCCATACCCTCTCCCTCCAATCTGATATCCAATCTTTCATCACCTAATCTTTTTGTTATCCTCATAACCTTACTCTTTCCTGTATTCACTTTAATTTTCTTCTTTTGCATACCCTACCAAATTCATCCACCAATCTCTGCAACTTATCTTCAGAATCTCCAAAGAGCACAGTGTCATCAGCAAAGAGCAACTGTGACAACTCCCACTTTATGTGCGATTCTTTATCTTTTAACTCCACGCCTCTTGCCAAGACCCTCGCATTTACTTCTCTTACAACCCCATCTATAAATATATTAAACGACCACGGTGACATCACACATCCTTGTCTAAGGCCTACTTTTACTGGGAAATAATTTCCCTCTTTCCTACATACTCTAACTTGAGCCTCACTATCCTCGTAAAAACTCTTCACTGCTTTCAGTAACCTACTTCCTACACCATACACCTGCAACATCTGCCACATTGCCCCACTATCCACCCTGTCATACGCCTTTTCCAAATCCATAAATGCCACAAAAACCTCTTTAGCCTTATCTAAATACTGTTCACTTATGTGTTTCACTGTAAACACCTGGTCCACACACCCACTACCTTTCCTAAAGCCTCCTTGTTCATCTGCTATCCTATTCTCCGTCTTACTCTTAATTCTTTCAATAATAACTCAATAATATTATAATGAACTGAGTGTAACTTTTTGATAAAAATTAGTCCTAAAAAAACTCTTCTAAATGCCTACATTATCTATATTCATCATGAGATTGAACAAATCTTAGCTCACTAAATAGTCTTTCTGGGGAACATGGCTAGCCATCAGTTTGAGAATTTCCTTTCTTCCGACTCTAGAATTCCTCTACATTGTGGAGAAAATATCCACAATAATGTTGGTGCAAGACAGTAGGAGAGGAAGATCATCTCTGCATCTAGCTACCTCTGGTCTTATGGATTTTGTATAACACAAACTTCTTCACACGAGATATTACTTACACCTGCATCAGGAGTTAACTTTTGTATTCCAGACTGAGGAATGGCTTCTACTACTGCAGTCGCATATACATTGGTGAAATTCAAATAAAAGGCAACTTAGGTTCTTCTAATCTTTCTACACTTTCATTGGATTCATAGCACAAAATCTGTAGTGATAGTGATGATAATTCACTGCCATCTTTGTCATAGCCACATCTTAAAGCAGGAAATTCTTTAAAATTCAATAGTTCCATTTTCCAGCGTGTAGGTTACACTGCTACTCTCGTACTCGATAACTTAGACACATGTGCAACACTTGGGTATCTTTACTGAGGAAAAGTTTCGCCACACAGTGGCTTCATCAGTCGAATAGAAAGGAGAATGGTGAAAATCAGATAGAGTTTGAGGTACTTAGTCCCTAAGTCTGGAGTCGATGTAATCAGTCCATCAAGAAGATGTTAATAATAATAATAATAATAATAATAATAATAATAATAATAATAATAATAATAATAATAATAATAATTATTATTATTATTATTATTATTATTATTATTATTATTATTATTATTATTATTATTATTATTATTATTATTATTATTATTATTATTATTATCTTTATTATTATTATTATTATTGTTATTATTATTATTATTATTATTATTATTATTATTATTATTATTATTATTATTACTGTACATTTGGTGATGGTATTATCTTTCTATCAATATTAGCAAAATAATAATTTACTTACATTTATATTTTTAAATAAATTGTTTGCATTAAAAAAAAAATATGCTTATATTAATATATCGTCATAGAAGTAAGAAATTGTAATGACCCTGACAACACGCCTGTCAGTCAAGCGACTTAATCCTTTTCAAAACTTTAGATTAGCAAATATTATCGTGGCTCTTAAAAGAGGATGTTTGCCAAAGGGTTACGTCAGACGTCGATGTTTCCTGCGGGGAGTGCTACAGCGCAACTTTAACAACCTTATTCCCTCTTCAGCCTCGCTATTGGTGACAAGTCGCTGGTGGTACACTAATAACTACTTTGCCCGCCTCCCAGAATCTGCCTTTGGAGGCGATAACATTGGTTAAGAGGAAAGTATTATGAAAAGCCTTCAGGTAGCTATATTCTTCTTGAAACTCTTCGGAGGATTTCCCTACACCAGGAGGGATGAAGACGGAAGGTTTGAGGCCAAACGATTGTGGGTGGTGTGGTCGGTGTGTTGCTGTATCCTCGTCTCCCAAGCCTCAATTACATTGCTTCTGTTCCCACCGGATTTTGTCACTTATGAGAATGACACCAGCGCCGTCATCGACAAGCTTTGGTTTTCCTCTTTAGTCCTTTTCTCCATTGCCAACAGTGTTATCCTCCTGGTGACGAGCCCACGTCTGGCCAGATTCCTTCACACTTTGGAAAAACTTCGACTTCAAGATGGACAAGATGATACAACCACTTGTTTCGACATATGCTGTTCCATATGCAGCGTTCTCAACATTATTTTCTTCACTTTGGCTTCTATTATTTTTTTAAAGACTCCCAGTGAGCCGATGGTCGCAAACAAGGAAATAATATGTTACACTGTTAGCTACTTCACCGTCTGGATCTTGGGTTGTGAGCCATTTACGATTGTTATGGTTTTATTCCCTATTTTGGTGAGAGAACTGATATTAGTCCAGGAGAAGATTTCATTCTTACTGGAAAATAGTGATGAACAGAGCAAATGTAAAATCTCCGAGAGAGAGGGTGTATTAAAAAATATTAAAGAATATATGAAGGAAAATAAAGGAATAAAGCATAACAGTGGTGTTCATAAAATTCAACTTCATGAAAAAATGGAAAACTCCAACCAGTCACCCACGTTACAGAAGGAGCACCCCAGAGTCAGCACCTTGGAGCAGTTGGAGAGGCAGCTACTGAACTTAGACGAGTTAGTGGAAGAGCTGCTGCACTATTACAGTTCCACGCTATTGATGATGCAGCTGGGTGTCTGCGACTTTCTCATCCTCTCCCTCTACTGCATCATCGACTTGTATCTTAACACCCATCAGATTGCGTGGACGATATCAATGACGTGCGTGTTTATAGCCAGCGTATTCGTTATCCTTAATTCATGTCCCGACGCGTTCAACAAGCAGGTGAGTTACTGTTACCTTACTCCTTGTCAACACTTTTAATAAAGAAAATTGCTGAGAACGAGTGACAAGAGTGTAAAAACAAAGCAAAATAAAATAAATTAAAAGTAATATATTCTAGTCATAGAAGGGAGGGATTACGGAATGTTAATGTAATTTGCTATAAGATTAAACAGTTTGATTTATTCCACCTGTATGTATATTATTATTATTGAAATAAAAAACATCCGGTTAGTGAAGACAACTAGTTAGCTGCTAGCATTTTTTTTAGATTCTACTTTCCATTCTTTCAATCCATCGTAATTCCTTTCGATTCCCAGGTGCTTTTTATTTTTTTTTTTTTTACGCAAGTGAATTTTAGAGACTAAGAGCTGTTATCCTACCTCAACTGAGTTCAAAACCCAGCCCTATCTTAGGTATACTACCACCCCGAGGATGTGACCCACAACAGTCGACTAGCACCCAGATATCTACTTACTGGAACAATCTTCCGAGTAGAGTAATCGAAGTTAGGACCCTTGGTAGCTTTAAAAAGAGACTGGACAAATATATCAGTGGAAGGGGCAGGGTTTGAGTGGTGTCTGGGGGTACAAGAGTAAGTTTTTGGCTAGCTTTGGATAAAGGTTGGACAAATACATGGGTGGTTGTCATAAAGACCTGCCTTATATGGGTCAGTAGTCTTGTTGCAGTGTTCTTGCATTCTTATGTTCTTATCTTTATACTGCTAGGTGAGCAAGGGGCCACAGGTGTAAGGAACCATACCAGTGTTTCCATCCATACCAGGGATTGAACCACAGGCACTAAGTATGTCAACTGAGTGTGCTACAGATTTAGCTCCTCTTATGACAATAAAACCCAAGAGACGTCTTGACCGGAAAATTCGCAAATTCCTTTTTGATAATGGTAAAAAAAAACACATTAATTAGTATAAATTTTCCGAATATGATTTTATTTTTCCTAACCTTATTATTTTATGTTGTCGGAAATTGAATTATATATCGATTTTCACAGTTTAATCAGCAGCTAGGTATTTGTAATTGTGTAAAATACAAGTAACCCATATTCAAGAATATAAATAACGCGCATATTTTCGTCTACTTGAGACTCCTCCTCCTCCGGAGCTGCTAAGCTAGTTGAGTGGAAGCTATATTTGTAAACATGTCAGGTGCTCATGCAAGAAGAAGCAATTAAGTCTGTCTACTGGCTCGCGCCAAGCAAGTGCCCCTCATACCTAACTCATCTCAAAATATGTCCATTCTGTTTTTAAAACTACCCAAACTACTTGCTTCGCTGACTTCGTAACTAAATGAATACTTGTCTTGTATTTCCAGTACATTTAAATGAGTTAAATGCATAAGGGACGGGTGGTCTAACAATATTTGTGGAGGCCATAGATGGAGTGGTGTCGGAGAGGGACATGCTTGGCAGGGGCCAGTAGTCTAGCTTCATTGTTTCTAATTCCGTGTACACCTGAGAGGTTTGCATATACTAGGGTTTCTTCCTAGCTAATATACCAGAGTCTGAGGAGTCTCTAGTGGAACAAAAATGTTTTACTGTACTGCTGAATGTGGGTTACACATATATATTACATATACGGTGATTCAAGGGTTCACTCTCTGTTACTTGTATTTAAGATGGGAAGAATATGTGACCCAGTTTCATGTAACTGACAATAATTACTGAAGTATCCCTGGCGCTACTACACGGATTTTGTAATTCATCGAAAGCGCCTCTGGTGACTGGACTATTAGTAGTCAATGGACTCGGGTTCAATTTCCCAATGGGGCTAGTTGTAGGGAGGAGGCTATTTTACACTTGCTGTCCGTGGAGACAAATGACGCAAAGTCGACAATTAGTGAATTAAACATAATACAAAGAGGAACTTTACTGGAAAGTCTCGCCTGTGGAACAGACCTGTGGAACAACATGTTCAAGAAGTCAGAAGTCTCATGAAAATTCCTTTCTGCATTGGCGTCCTTTTTCACCATCTGTTTAAAGTGTTCGACTCACAGTAAACAGGTAAGTGGGTGTTACTATACTACTGTGAGTCGAATACTGGCGGTGCAAGGGAAGTAGTAATATATGATTGGTCAGCTAATCTAACTGTGGCCAGAAAACAAATCTCAGTCTGCAAATTAACTTGTCTAAAAAAACTGTTACGAGTCTCACCTCAAGCAGATCTCTCTCACCATAAATTATACTCCAGCAAATTTCAGTTGTATACCATTGCTCACAGACAGCATTGTCAGAGAAGTCGCTATCGTTTCTCATGTTGTGTATTTGTGGTTAATCATATGTTGTTATATGTTTACATACCAAAATAATATAAAGAAATATATATATATATATATATATATATATATATATATATATATATATATATATATATATATATATATATAATGAATGACTAAAATTTATGTTCAACTGTTTTATAGAAAATGCTACTAATAAAACAATATATTTGCCCGAGAAATTTCAGACTCTAAGACAATAAAGCGAATTGTGAACGGCAGCAAATAATTTAGCGATAACCACCTGAATCTATCGTTTTGAGATATTAAAGTGATATCGCAGCAGGTGAATGGTGAAGACAAACTATCTATACTGCCTTCCTGCGCTCCTTATACCAAGGGCAGAAGTCATTAACGTAAGTTTACACAAAGCGATAAGAAAATGAACGTGAGAATCGCTTAAGAAAATTGTGTTGGTAAATAGAGGATGGGTAGCAGAGGTAATACGTCAGGTCACAGTGACAGCTGTAGCGTTTCTAGATAATGAGTGTTAAATTAGGTGTCAGGAAGTTCTTTCCTAGATGCAAAAGTGATAAGTCTTGAGCTTTTTTTTTGAATACGAGATAATTATCCAGAGAATTGGAAGTTATTTCACGGACGAGAAGTTATAATAAAGGGCATTAGAGGTAAGGCGTTACGCATTCATGTCTAGAAGCATTTAAAATACTAAACAAGACACATCACTCTAGGGCCAGACAGGTAAATTCACCAAAAGTGCTGCAGCTGGACAATACTTTTATTAAGAATGAGAGATGAACTCACCTTTATGAAAATATAGATCTATTAAGAGTTGTCTGTATTCACAAAACCTGCTTTTTCGCTTTTCACAAAACTCACCCAGTTCAGTGCTACTAATTATTGAAAATTAGTCCATATTTTGTTACAATCAAAACCAAGTGCTCAAACCATACGGGTTATTAGGCCACAGAAATATAATATCAAAGGCGCCTGTAGATCGCCATAACTGTCGGCTTCGAGCCTGCCTGTAATAACGCAACCAATTCAGCACCTCCACTAATCAAACAGGCCCCACATGATGCCAGGACCTTGCCCAGGGCTAGGGCGAACTTAAAATTACAAAAGAAAATATTTCCTCAAGCAATTTATGGTCTAAAACTTATCCAAAATACCACCCCCTAACTTAAACACCATGGTACATTGCTGCAACAACTGATCCCTCCAAACTACCTGACTCAGTCGCCTTATACTCTAACTCACGTCATCTAATACACGTCCGATTTCAGAACAATCCCCATCCGCAACACCTGGATATCTTTATTGTAGACGTTTCGCCATCCAGTGGCTTTATCAATACAAATTCCAGGACATAACTTGAAGACAGTAGGGCTATATACTGTCTTCAAGTTATGTCCTGGAATTTGTATTGATAAAGCCACTGGATGGCGAAACGTCTACAATAAAGATACCCAGATGTTGTACATGTGTCTTAATTTCATCTTGTCGGTATTATATACCATTCTTGCACAATCCCCATCCACTGACACTATATATGGACGTTTTAGCTACACTTATATATAGGGGAGGCTAAGAAATGGAATACAAGGTTATATAATTAAAGAGCTTTTGTAATATCATTAACATTATTTAAAAATGTAATACTGATTTTTGAGATAGGAAGGATAATGCCAATAAAACTCATCGCAATAATAATAATAATAATAATAATAATAATAAAAATAACAATAATAAATAATAATAATAAGAAGAAGAAGAATAAGAATACTAATAATAATTCTAATAATAATAATAATTCTAATAATAATAATAATAATAATAATAATAATAATAATAATAATAATAATAATAATAATAATAATGTAATAATGTTGGTAGAATTACCTACAATATGTAAAGTAAAAGGACACAAGTGCAACTAATGTGACATTTTATTGTGGCAACGTTTCGCTCTCCAGGAGCTTTATTAAGCCGTTACAAACAGTACATGGACACAGAGGGTATATATAGGCTCAGAGTGAGGTGCAATACTAGTGGTAGTAGTAGTAGTAGTAGTAGTAGTAGTAGTAGTAGTAGTAGTAGTAGTAGTAGTAGTAGTAGTAGTAGTAGTTGTAGTAGTAGTAGTAGTAGTAGTAGTAGTAGTAGTAGTAGTAGTAGTAGTAGTAGTAGTAGTAGTAGTAGTAGTAGTAATACATTATGTTTGAACAATTAACTTGCACATGTGTAAAAGGATATAAAAGCTATTACTTGGGAAACATAAATAAAAATTGGTTAGACAAATATTTCTATTCGAGGCTGGATAGAGAAGGCCTGTTTCAATGTTCATTCTCTGTAATGTGCTTGTGTAGTATTAACAGGAGAGACTATGTGATAGCAGGATTTTCTGTTTTCAGGAGGATTCTTGCTAAGACTTCAGAGATGGTGAAGCTGCCTTTGTTTTGTTTAATTGTATTAGAAACAACTATTAGTGAAGATTCAAGGCACTTGCGTCTGCGGAAATTAGTTTCCTTGATCACTAGTTGGGCTTCACTGAACTTCATGAGATGATTGGTGGAATTTCGGTGTTGTACACAGGCGTTGTTCAAGTTATCGTTCCTACATGCATAAATGTGTTCATTGAGGCGGGTGTCGAGATTTCTTGCTGTTTCACCTACATAAATCTTGTCGCAGCCTCCACAGGGTATAGTGTAGACCCCTGCATTGACTGGTTCGTGGTGCTTGGATTTTGTTCTGGTTAGATCCTTTATCGAAGTGCTGGAAGCGATGGTGACTCTGGTGTTAGCTTGTGAAAGTACTTTAGAAACGTTCAGTGCAACCTGGCTGTTGGAAAGAATTATAACTTTGTTGGGAGTGGTGTTGGTGCGTGGAGAATTAATGATCTGAAGGGCTCTTTTCTTGCAGTCTTTGATGAAAAAGGAAGAAAAATGTAAATCTGTGAAGGTTCGGTGAATGTATGTACATTCCTCGTCAAGAAACTCAGGACTAAAATTCGGTATGCTCTTAGGAAAAACCCGATGATGATGCCTCTTTTGGTCCTAGTATCTTGACTGGAATAGAAGTGTGCGAGATCGTTTTTATTGGTAGGTTTCCGATAAACTTGAAATCTTAGGCTGTTGTCTACTTTGTGAATGAGGACGTCGAGGAAAGGTAGTTTGTCATTGGATTCTTCTTCTAGTGTAAACTGGATCGCCGGTTCAACTGCGTTGAGCCTTGCCTGTAGATTCCGTACATCAAAACGTTTGGGCGTTATTACGCAGACGTCGTCCACGTAACGTAACCAAGTGACGCTTGAAGGGATGATGCTGGCGAAGTGTTCGGACTCTAGGTATTCCATGTACAAGTTTGCTAGGACGGCACTGATGGGGGACCCCATTCCCATGCCGTAGGTTTGTTTGTAGAGCTTGTTATTGATAGAAAAACAGTTGAGATTAACACAGAGTTCAATCAAGTCAACAAAATCTCAGGGAGGTAGAGGAAGATTAAGGTCCTGATTGGTTTTACGTCGTAGAACCTCGATGGCTTTTGTGGTAGGTACTTTTGTGAAGAGGGAAGTCACGTCCAAACTGCTTAGTTTCTTGTTACGGATGGATAGGTTTCGGATGCGGTTGAGAAGGTCGCCTGAATGTTTAAGATGAGCGGGGCTGATGGTCCCCAGAAGGCAGGAAAGATGTTTGGCAAGAACAGCTAGTTTGTGTGGTGCACTGCCTATACCTGACGTGATTGGTCTGAGAGGAATATTGTGTTTATGGGTCTTGGGTAAACAATACATGTGTGCTGGTTTAGGGTTGCTGGGTAACAAGTACAGAAGTTTCTTCCCATCTCTAGTGCGTTTGAGTATTTGTCTGGTTTTGTATAGAAAATCTTTGGTAAGTGTCTCCCACTGTTGAGTGCTGAGGGTTCGTATGTAGACTGATCATTCAAGAGGTCCATCATTTTGGTGTTGTAGTCACTGGTGTTGAGTATGACGACTCCACCTCCTTTGTCGGCGGTGGTGACGATAATGTTGGGGTCGTTGGCGAGGTCCTTAAGGGCAATGATATATCGTCTAGGAAGATTAGAAGAAGAAGGTTCACATAAAGCTGCAGTGAGGATGCCCTGTATATAACCCTTCTGGAAGTCGCATACCTTGAATCTTCACTAATAGTTGTTTCTAATACAATTAAACAAAACAAAGGCAACTTCACCATCTCTGAAGTCTTAGCAAGAATCCTCCTGAAAACAGTAAATCCTGCTATCACATAGTCTCTCCTGTTAATACTACACAAGCACATTACAGAGAATGAACATTGAAACAGGCTGCCTCTATCCAGCCTCCAATAAAAATATTTGTCTAACCAATTTTTATGTTTCCCAAGTAATACCCTTTACATCGTTTACTCATGTGCAAGTTAATTGTTCTACATATTGTATTACTTCTACTTCTACTACTACTACTACTATTACTACTACTACTACTACTACTACTACTACTACTACTACTACTACTACTACTACTACTACTACTACTACTACCACTAGTATTGCACCTCACTCTGAGCCTATATATATCCTCTGTGTCCATGTACTGTTTGTAACGGCTTGATATAGCACTTGTCTCCTTTTACTTTACATATTGTCGGTAATTCTACCAACTTTTTTACAATAATAATAATAATAATAATAATAAAATAATAATAATAACAATAAAAATAATAATAATAACAATAATAATAATAATAATAATAATAATAATAATAATAATAATAATAATAATAATAATAATAATAATAACAGTTATAAATACTACCTTCATAATTATTAGATAAAATAATAATGATTGTTTTCTAAGTTATTTGCATGAATATATTCATAATATTACTTACATAAAATATATTAATATTCATATGACGTCATAAGAAAAATTGTATTGAACCTGATAACACATCTGTCTCGTCGTTCACACTCCCTTTTGAATATATTAAGATGTTGACCAATGGCGTTACGTCAGCCATGAGTGTCTTCCAAGGAGGGGACTACAGTACAGTGTTTATAACCTTAACAGTACTTGAGCCGCGATATAGGTCTCAAGACGCCGGTGGTGACCTGACGAACCGTCTAGTCAGCTCCCAGACTCAGTTTCCTTAAGGAAAAAGTAGTATCGTCAACATGGGATAGTGATGAGAGTCCTGCGAGCACTTCTCTTCATCTTAAAACTTTTGGGGGTATTTCCCTACTCCAGGAGGGTTGAAGATGGAAGGTTTGAGACCCAGCGCTGGTGGGTGGTGTGGTCGGTGTGTCGTTGTGTCCTCGTCGTCCAAGCCTCACTCATGTTGCTTCTGTTTCCACCGGATTTTGTAACTTATTATAATGACACCAGCGCTGTCATTGACAAGCTCTGGTTATACTGCCTCATTTCCAGCTGCTGCATCAGCAATGTTGTCTTCCTGTTTATGAGCCCACGTCTGGTCAGGTTTCTTCACATGCTTGACAATCTACAACTGCAAGGGAAACAAGAGGAAATATCTAATAGTTTCGACTTATTGTGTTTTGTAGCTATTGCTTTCTTTATTATTTCCTCTGCTGTATCATCTGTTGTTTATTTAAAGACTCCAAACGAGACGGACCTTATAAATAAAGAGATAATATTGTACACTGTTAACTATTTTACCGTCTGGATCCTTGGTGGCGAATCATTGAATGTCAGTGGAATGTTATTTCTTATTTTGGTGAGGGAACTACTACTAGCTCAGAAGAAAATTTCGTGCTTACAAGAAGAAAGAAATGATCAAAACATATGTATAATCTCCGAGAGAGAAATTAGAATAAAAGCCATCAACTCATGGGTGAACGACAATAAAGAAACCCACAAGGTTAATATTACAAAAAGTCAAGTTAATAAACATATGGATAATTCCGCGCAACAAATCATCAGTCGTTCAACAAGGCATGATGATGGAATGAGGAGACGACAGGAGGAGCACCTCAGAGTCAGCATCTTTGGGCAGATGGAGAAGCAGTTCATAAATTTAGACGAAGCAGTGGAGGAGCTGCTACGCTACTATGGTGCCACGCTCCTGACGATACAGCTGAGCCTCTGTTTAATTCTCATACTCTCTCTCTACTTCATCATCGACTTGCATTTTAACACAAATCAGGTGGACTGGAAGATGTCACTGTCGTGTGTTATCACAGCAAGTATGTTAGTTACCTTAAATTCAAGTGCAGACGCGTTCAACATCCAGGTGAGTCACAGTGAAACAACACAAGTTTATAAACTTAGGACATCCTTACTGGATACACTGTGTGCGAAACGTTTCTGTCTTTAAAATGTCCAAGAACTCAGGACAAGAAAGTTTCCAGTAAAGATGCTTTTATTAAGGATATGACCTGACCCATCAAAATAATAAAAAAAAGTAAAGTAAACTCAATAGAGAGCACCTTAAGTAATTCTGGAAGGATGGATGTTATTTTACTTTAGTACAATTCTCAAGATCGCTAAAGTTCCACTCTGATCAAAATTATTGAGACGTATTTCAGCCGCTGCTGTGCCGTACAAAATACTTATCCACCGCATTTCACAGTACGCGTCTCCATTTCTTTAATGCATGCAAAAACATTAATGCACTGCAGCCAGGCAAAATTTGCAGCAAAATAAAAAAAAAATGTATGCATGTTCGTAAAAATGTCTTTGCGTATATTTGAGTGTCTATATGTGCGTGTGCATGTTTATGCAAGTATATGTGTGTTATAAAATCGCAAACAGACGATCTTATCAATGTAGAATAAGCGACATGGGGATGAAAATCTTTAGTCCAAGACCTTTCGTACTCTCGTGTGTCTTCAGGAGCTGTGCAATGTTGCAAGACAGCAACAGGTAGGAGGGAAAATTCTCTGAGGCAAGGCAGGTGTCAGTGGCAATCCATGTCGCATGTGACGTAGGTTAATGTATTAAACACAAAAATGATTATAATTATAGGAATTATAATGTTTAACTTTGTCTTGCCTTATCATTTTATGTTGTTAATATTTAAGGTGACTTATATGTCTTGATATGCGAAATGAAATAGATGCTGAGTTTTTAAGTAATGAT
Organism: Cherax quadricarinatus; assembly: GCF_038502225.1. Taxonomy (NCBI): domain Eukaryota; kingdom Metazoa; phylum Arthropoda; class Malacostraca; order Decapoda; family Parastacidae; genus Cherax; species Cherax quadricarinatus. The sequence continues at coordinate 16,162,684 of NC_091317.1, forward strand.
ATTTTCTGTGTGGATGATTTTTTAAAGTAGTGATTAAATTGTTTTGCAACTGACATAGCTTATTATAATTACGTATTTAATCCTGGTTTTACAACACGGGTTTAGAGATTCATCAAACACGATACTAGCCAGTCAGCAATCAATACACCTGAGTTAATTTTCCTGACGGGGCTAGACGTATGGACAAGTCTATTTACAAGTACTGCCTATGTTTAATTAACAGTAAATAGGTATCTGGGTGTGGGCTGCATGACACCAGGTAAAACTGTCAGTTGTGGTGGAAGGAAGGTGTGAGCTACATGATACCAAGTGACACTTGTAGTAGTAGTGGGCATTTGACTCAGAATACATTAAGAATCTGACTTCCCTACTTGCATCATACAATGGATGATCTATGTCAATTCAATGCGATTATTTATGAGTCTGTATCGGAATACAGAAACCTTTCATCGTTTCTATTTTGAAGTTCGAGTACCCTGTAATAGAAACCATACAACTTCTTAGTAATTTCAGGAATATGGTATCCCAAGTACAAGAGATGAGTCAAAATTTTTTTTTTATTTTAATTCCTAAATCATTCCGTCAGAACCAAAATGCGTTGTCGACTTCAGTAAGAGTTGTCTGTCTCACAGTTATACGGAACTTCTGGTCCATCATGTATTTGCATCTCTATCCATACCTTGCAACATTCAATATTGAATTCATAGAATTTCAATAAAGATTTCATGGAATTTCAGTAAAGATTTCATAAAATTTCTATATAGATTTCATTGAATTTGAATGTCTTAGATATTATATTGAATTAAGTGTAACTTTTTGATCAAAATTAGTCCTAACAAACTCTTCTAAATGCCTGCATTATCTATACTCTTTAAGAGCTTGAACAAATCTTAGCTCACTAAATAGTCTTTCTGGGGAACATGGCTAGCCATCAGTTTGAGAATTTCCTTTCTTCCGACTCTAGAATTCCTCTACATTGTGGAGAAAATATCCACAATAATGTTGGTGCACGACAGGAGGAGAGGAAGATCATCTGTGTATCTAGCTACCTCTGGTCTTATGGATTTTGTATAACACAAACTTACTTGCACTTGGATCAGAAGTTAACTTTTGTATTCCAGACTGAGGAATGGCTTCTACTACTGCAGTCGCATATACATTAGTGAAATTCAAATAAAAGGCAACGTACGTTCTTCTAATATTTCTACACTTTCATTGGATTCATAGCACAAAATCTGTAGTGATAATGATGATAATTCACTGCCATCTTTGTCATAGCCACATCTTAAATTAAAACAGGGAATTCTTTGAAATTCACTGATTCCATTCCCCAGCGTGTAGGTTACACTGCTACTCTCGTACTTGATAACTTAGACACATGTGCAACACTTGGGTATCTTTACTGAGGAAACGTTTGGCCACACAGTGGCTTCATCAGTCCTATATAAAGGAGAATGGTGAAAATAAGAAGGAGTTTGAGGTAATCAGTCCCTCAGTCTGGAGTTGATATAATCATTCCATCAATTTTGAGAAGAATACAGCATGTGCTGTATTCTTCTCAAGATTGAGTCAAAATAATAAAATGATAATAATAATAATAATAATAATAATAATAATAATAATAATAATAATAATAATAATAATAACAATGACAATAATTATTATTATTATTATTTTTATTATTATTATTATTATTATAATCATTTTTATTATTATTATTATTATTACTGCTATTATTATTATTATTATTATTATTATTATTATTATTATTATTATTATTATTATTATTATTATTATTTGCCTACATTTGTTGATGTTATTACCTTTTTTATCAACATTAGCAAAATGTAAAATTATTTGTTTTTTATATAATTTATTTACATAATATATGCTAATATTAATGTATCGTCATAAGAATAAGAAATTGTAATGACCCTGACAGCACGCCTGTCAGTCAAGCGACTTAATCCTTTTCAAAACTTTAGATTAGCAAATATTATCGTGGCTCTTAGAAGATGATGTTTGCCAGAGGGTTACGTCAGACGTCGATGTTTCTTGCGGGGAGTGCTACAGCGCAACTTTAACAACCTTATTTCTTCTTCAGCCTCGTTATTGGTGACAAGGCGCTGGTGGTGCACTGATAAATACTTCGTCCACATCCCCGAATCTGTCTTTGGAAGCGACAACATTTTTAAGAGGAACGAATATGAAAAGCCTGCAAGCAGTTCTGTTCTTCTTGAAAGTCTTCGGAGGATTTCCCTACAACAGAAGGGCTGAAGACGGAAGGTTTGTGGCCAAACGATGGTGGGTGGTGTGGTCGGTGTGTTGCTGTATCCTCGTCTCCCAAGCCTCAGTTATGTTACTTGTGTTTCCATCGGATTTTGTCACTTATCAGAATGACACCAGCGCCGTCATCGACACGCTTTGGTTATACTGTTTCGTTTTTTACTCCGTTGTCAACAGTGTTATCCTCCTGGCGACGAGCCCACGACTGGCCAGATTCCTATTCACTTTGGACAAACTTCGGTTGCAAGATAAACAAGAGGGTACAACTACTTGTTTCGACATTTGTTGTTGCATATGCAGCGTTCTGATCATTATTATCTTCACTCTTGCTTCTATTGTTTTTTAAAGACTCCCAGTGGGCCGATGGTTGCAAACAAAGAAATAATATGGTACACTGTTAGCTACTTCACCGTCTGGATTTTGGGTGGTGAGCCATTAACGATTGTTATGGTTTTATTCCTTACTTTGTTGAGAGAATTGCTATTAGTCCAGAAGATTTCATTCTTACTGGAAAATAGTGATGAACAGAACAAATGTAAAATTTCCAAGAGAGAGGATAGATTAAAAAATATTAACGCATAAGTGAAGGTAAATAACATTGGTATTCATAAAATTCAATTTCATGAACACCACTGCTTCTGTGGCATGGGTGACTGCTACCAGTCACCCATGCCACAGGAGCACCTCAGAGCCAGCATCTTCGAGCAGTTGGAGAGGCAGCTACTGAACTTAGACGAGTTCGTGGAGGGGCTGCTACACTATTACAGTGCCACGCTATTGATGATGCAGCTGGGTATCTGCGTCATTCTCATCCTCTCCCTCTACTTCATCATTGACTTGTATCTTAACACCCATCATATTGCTTGGACGATGTTAGTGACTTTTGTGCTTATAGCCAGCGTATTCGTTATCTTTAATTCAAGTCCTGACACGTTCAACAAGCAGGAGAGTCACTGTTACCTATCTTCTTGTCAACACTTTTAATAAAGAAAATTGTTGTGAACAAGTGACACGAGTGTAAAATCAAAACAAAAAGTAAAATTAAAAGTAATATATTCTAGTTGTAGAAGCGAGGGAAGAAGGGATGTTAATGTACTTTGCTATATATTTAAGAGCTTTGATTTTTTCCACCCATATATAAATTATTATTGAAATGAAAAAAACAAAACGGTTAGTGAAGATCACTAGTCAGCTGCTTTTTATCAATAACTATGATCAATTTTAAACTGTATCACAACTCACTTATTGATACATTTGAAGATACTACCTTCCTTTGCTTAGATCAAGCTTGATTACCCACTGGAGGGTCAGTAATAAACAAATCCAGGTTCGATTCTTAGGAGGTGCGAAGCATATGAACGAGACCATGCCGCTGGGGCACTGACCCCCGGAACACCCTACAGGTATACTACAGATAAAATTCACACTTCCTGTTGTTCGCCTAACGCTAAAAAGAAATCTGGATGTTAGTCGATCGTTGTTGCTCGCATCCTTATAGTCACATGTTATGAGATTAATGTGAAAACGATGAGTGACATGGCTTAGTACGTTATCTTATTTAAATTAAAAAAAAATAACTTACGAGTCATTTCACTGTGTGAAGATGGTAATTACTCTACAGTTAAAAAATAAAATTTAAATACAATCTCACATAGCCAATCTCGACGGAGCTTAAAAACTGATGTGATAGTAAACAAGACACCCTGGAGACACCATCTATACTGCTAGGCACCTGAATCTTGTTTCGTGGTAACTTATGAGCTGACGCCATAATAGGAAAAATTAAGTTAGCTAGCTAAAACTATACCTTTTTGGGAGGACGCTGGTAGAGGCATGACCTCCAAGGATGACTAAATCCTCAAGTTACCTCATGTCGTGCCGAATAGGTAAAACTGGTCAGTTAGCAAGAACTCATTTAAAATTAAGTCCTTTCTGAAATTTTCTCTTATATGTTTAAAGATATATTTTTTCATTTATGTTTATATAAAAAATAATACTTTTTTAACAAAAGAATCTTAGAAAACTTACCTAACCTTATTATAACAAGCGCAATTTAATTTAGCCTAATGCAACTAAATATATTTTAGATAAGTTTAAAATAATTTAATAATAATCAAACACAATGAAATATATATTTTTTCGTTAGGTTCAGAACGATTTTCGCGATTTCAGAATATGCAAAACAACCACTCTGAAATAATAGAGAAATTCCAAGCGCTTTCGTGACTACTCACATTATCAAGGAGTGAGTAGTCACGAAAGCGCTTGGAATTTCTCTATTCTTTCAGAGTGGTTGTTTTGCATATATATATATATATATATATATATATATATATATATATATATATATATATATATATATATATATATATATATATATATATATATATATATATATAGGGACCCATAGCCTTGGAGAAGTAGATAAAAAGACTTCAAGGAAGAATATTTTGATTTCTTCCTGAAGCCTTTTAAATATTCCACTTCCCCTACCACCCCATCTTTTCATTCTTTTTTACCAATAGGTATATTTTATTACATAATATGATACAAAAAGGTTTAAGAGATACATTGTTGATATAAAGATGTCATATACAGTACATGAGATGTGAGAGATAAATGTCTAGAACATATTGTTACATGTATATATGTATATGTATTATATATATATATATATATATATATATATATATATATATATATATATATATATATATATATATATATATATATATATATATATATATATATATATATATATATATATATATATATATATATATATATATATATATATATATATGTATATATATATATATATATATATATATATATATATATATATATATATATATATATATATATATAAATGTGGGAGAGAGGGGGATTACTTCCTGGCAAAAGAAGTAGGTCTTAGACAGGGATGTGTAATGTCAGCATTGTTGTTTAATATATTTATAGATGGGGTTGTAAAAGAAGTAAATGCTAGGGTGTTCGGGAGAGGGTTGGGATTAAATTATGGGGAATCAAATTCAAAATGGGAGTTGACACAGTTACTTTTTGCTGATGATACTGTGCTTATGGGAGATTCTAAAGAAAAGTTGCAAAAATTAGTGGACGAGTTTGAGAGGGTGTGTAAAGGTAGAAAGTTAAAAGTGAACATTGATAAGAGTAATGTGATGAGGGTATCAAATGATTTAGATAAAGAAAAATTTGATATCACATTGGAGAGAGGGAGTATGGAAGAAGTGAATGTTTTCAAATATTTGGGAGTTGACGTGTCAGCGGATGGGTTTATGAAGGATGAAGTAAACCATAGAACTGATGAAGAAAAAAAGGAGGTTGGTGCGTTGAGATGTCTGTGGAGACAAAAAACGTGATCTATGGACGCAAAGAAGGGAATGTATGAAAGTATAGTGGCACCAACACTCTTATATGAGTGTGAAGCTTGAGTTGCAAATACTGCAGCGAGGAGACGGTTGGAGGCAGTGGAAATGTCTGTCTAAGGGCAATGTGTGGTATAAATATTATGGAGAAAATTCGGAGTGTGGAAATTAGGAGGAGGTGCGGAGTTAACAAAGGTATTAGTCAGAGGGCTGAAGAGGGGTTGTTGAGGTGGTTTGGTCATTTAGAGAGAATGGATCAAAGTAGAGTGACTTGGAGAGCGTATAAATCTGTAGGGGAAGGAAGGCGGGCTAGGGGTCGTCCTCGAAAATGTTGAAAGTTAAGACACTTGTGCAATAAACACGTGTAGCAGACGAGGACACAGTCACTGGTATGCGGGATTCCCCAGTTGAAGTAGGTCCTACCCAAATTGATGGGTTAGTTGTAGAAGCCGTGAAGAAGGTCATGTACATGTCCTCTGAACCAAGATTTCATGATGTTGCAGTGCCTGACAAGTTGTGCAAAGACAGGTATACAATACCGGTATACAATCTTGTGGGTATTGTATACCTGTCTTGCACAACTCGAAAATGTTGGAGGGAGGGGGTAAAGGAGGTTTTGTGGGCGAGGGGCTTTGACTTTCAGCAAGCATATGTTAGATAGAAGTGAATGGAGACGAATGGTTTATGGGATCTGACGAGCTGTTGGAGTGTGAGCAGGGCAATATTTAGTGAAGGAATTCAGGGAAACCGGTTATTTGTATATAGCCGGACTTGAGTACTGGAAATGGGAAGTACAATGCCTGCACTCTAAAGGAGGGGTGTGGAATATTGGATATTGGCATTTTGGAGGGGTATGTTATATATACTTCTAAACTGTTGTATCCGGACGCCTCTACAAAGACAGTCATTATGTATGAGTGAGGTGAAAGTGTTGAATGATGAAAGTATTTTCGCTGAATATATATATATATATATATATATATATATATATATATATATATATATATATATATATATATATATATATATATATATATATATGTTTAACGGCCTTATAAAAAATACTAGTAATAAAACTTTATATATGCCCCAGCAATTGCATACTGTAACAATAAAGGAAACTGTCTTAGGAAACGAATAATTTAAGAATGATCAAAGGTATCTACCTCTTCTAAATATTAATGTGATATCGCAGCAGATGAATGGTGAAGACAAACTATCTATACTGCCTTCCTGGTCTCCTTATACCAAGGACAGAAGTCATTAACGTGAGTTTACAAAGTGATAAGAGAATAAAGGTGGGAATCGCTTAAGAAAATTGTCTTGATAAATAGAGGATGGGTAGCAGAGGTAATATGTCAGGTTAGAGTGACAGCTGTAGCGCTTCTAGATAATCAGGGTTAAATTAGGCGTCAGGAAGTTCTTTCCTAGATGCAAAGGTGATACGTCTTAACCTTTTTTTTTTTTTTTTTTTTTTTTGAATGAGATAATTATCCAGGGAATTAGCAAGTTATATCACTAACGAAAAACAATAATGAAGGGCATTAGAGGTAAGGTGTCATACGTAAAGTGGTATATTACAAGAAGTAATATACCACTTTACGTAGTTCATGTAGGTATTGTGACAGTTTAGTTTCCCTAGGAAAATTGGAATTCAGGGTTATATATTACAGAGCTTTTACAATATCACAAACATTATTTAAAAACAATGATTATTAAGACAGGTATGATAATGTCAATAAAACTACTACTACTACTACCAATAATAATAATAATAATAATAATAATAATAATAATAATAATAATAATAATAATAATAATAACAGTATTAAATAATTATTAGTCTTTTTTATGTTTTGATTACTGCTGCCTGTATAATTATTAGGTAAAATATTAATAATGATTATTTTTTCAGTTATTTGTAGGAATATATTCATAATAATACTTACGTAAATTATACTAGAATTCATATGACGTCATAAGAGTAAATTATATTGAACTTGACAACATATCTGTCAGTCTCTTTTTACACTCCCCCTTTTAAATATATTAGTTTAGTAAATATTAGTATAACATTTAGATTAGGATGTTGACCAATGGCGTTACGTCAGGCCTGAGTGCCTTCCACGGAGGGGTCTATAGCACAGTGTTTACAACCTTATCACGACTTGAGCCGCGACATTGGTCTCCAGACGCCGGTGGTAACCTGATAAACTGCCTGGTCAGCTACCAGACTCAATTTCTTTCAGCGAAAAGTAGTATAGTCAACAGAGGCTAGTTATGAGAGTCATGCGAGCACTTCTCTTCATCTTAAAACTTTTTGGAGCATTTCCCTACTCCAGGAGGGTTGAAGATGGAAGGTTTGAGGCCCAGCGCTGGTGGGTGGTGTGGTCGGTGTGTCGTTGTATCCTCGTCGTCCAAGCCTCACTCATGTTGCTTCTGTTTCCACCGGATTTCGTAACTTACTATAACGACACCAGCGCCGTCATTGACAAGCTCTGCTTATACTGCATCACCTCCAGTTATTGTGTCAGCAGTGTTTTCTTGTTGGTGATGAGCCCACACCTGGCCAGGTTTCTTCACATGCTTGAAAACCTACAACTGCAAGGGAAACAAGAGGAAACAACTACTCGTTTCGACGTACTCTGTTTAATAGCAATTGTTTTCACTTTCATTTTCTTCTGTGCAACATCTGTTGTTTATTTAAAGACTCCCAGCGAGCCGAACCTTGTAAATATGGACATAATGTGGTACACTGTTAACCATTATATCGTCTGGATCGTTGGTGGCGAGCTTCCGAATCTCGGTGGAATGTTATTTCTTATTTTGGTGAGAGAACTACTACTAGCTCAGAAGAAAGTTTCTTGCTTACAAGAAGAAAGCAATGAACAAAATAAATGTATAATCTCCGAGAGAGAGAATAAAATAAAAACCATCAACTCATTGGTGAATGAACATATAGAAAATTCCGCTCAACAAATCATCAGTCGTTCAACAAGGCATGAAAACGGAATGAAGAGACGACAGGAGGAGCACCTCAGAGTCAGCATCTTCAGGCAGATGGAGAAGCAGCTGATGAATCTAGACGAAGCAGTGGAGGAGCTGCTACGCTACTACGGTGCCACGCTCCTGACGATGCTGCTGAGTACCTGCTTAATTCTCATACTCTCTCTATACTTCATCATTGACTTGTATCTTAGCACTCATCAGGTCGAGTGGAAGATGTCACTGTCCTGTGTTATCATAGCAAGTATGTTCGTTACCATAAATTCCAGTGCCGACATATTCAACACCCAGGTGAGTCACAGTGACCTATGCATGAAAGGACACAAATACATATTAACTTAGGACATTCTTATTGGATACATTTCTAAATGTTTCGGTCTTTAGAGTGACCAAGAACCCAAGACCGGAGCGTTTCCATTAAAGATATTTCCATTAAAGATATAACCTGACCCATCAAACTAAGCAATAAATATAGCAAATTCAGTAGAAGGATGAATGATATTTTACTTAAGTTGATAAATTAAACACATGTACAACATTTGGGTATCTTTAATGAGGAAACGTTTCGCCAGACAGTGGCTTCATCAGTCCATACAAAGAAGAATGGTGAAGATCATAAGGAGGTTGTGGTAATCAGTCCTTCAGCCTGGAGTCGATGTGATTAGCCCATCAATCTTGAAAAGAATTCTTTTCCAGATTGATGGACTGATCACATCGACTCAAGGCTGTGGGACTGATTTCCTCACATTTCTCCTGTTCTTCATCATACTCCTTTGTATGGACTGATGAAGCCACTGTCTGGCAAAACGCTTTCTCATTAAAAAAACAAAAAACAAATGTTGCACATGTTTTAAATTTATCAACTAGTCGGTTCTCTGAACCATTCATTTACATTTTACTTAAGTACAGTCCTCAAGATCGCTGATTTTCCACTCATACATATTTCAGCAGCTGCTGTGCCGTACGAAATAGGTATCCACCGTATCTCATAATACTCGCCTCCATTACCTCAATGCATGCAAAAAATAGTACGTGGCAGCCAGGACAAATTTTCAGCAAAATACAAAAAAAAAAAAATGTATGCATGTGAGAATGTCTTTGCATATGTTTGAGTGTCCATATGTGAGTGTGCATATTCATGCAAGTATTGGTGCATATATATATATATATATATATATATATATATATATATATATATATATATATATATATATATATATACATATATATATATATATATATATATATATATATATATATATATATATATATATATATATATATATATATATATATATATATATATATATATCACATAAGCCGTTTCCCCCTAGGTAGGGAGGCGAGAAACTTTCACAATCATTCTCTCCATCACTGCCTTGCCAGAGGCGCGCTTGCACTACAGTTATAAAACTGCAACATTAAAACCCCTCCTTCGGAGTGTAGACACTGTACTTCCCATCTCCAGGACTCAAGTCTGGCCTGCCGGTTTCCCTGAATCCCTTCATAAATATTACCCTGCTCACTCTCCAACAGCACGTCAAGTCCTAACAACCATTTGTCTCCATTCGCCCCAATCTAACACGCTCACGCATGCTTGCTGGGAGTCCAAGCCCTTCGCACACGAAACCTCCTTCAACCCTCCCTCCAACCTTTCCTAGGCCGACCTCCACCTCTCCCTCCCTCCTCTACAGATTTATGCACTCTCGATGTCATTCTACTTTGTTTCATCCTCTCTACATGTCCGAACCACCTCAACAACCCCTCCTCAGCCCTCTGGATAATAGTTTTGATAATCCCGCACCTCCTCCTAATTTCCAAACTACTAATTCTCTGCATTATATTCACATCACACATTGCCCTCAGACACGACATCTCCACTGCCTCCAGCCTTCTCGTTGTTGCAACATTCACCACCCATGCTTCACTTCCATATAAGAGCGTTGGTATAACTATTCTCTCATACATTCCCCTCTTTGCTTCCAAGGACAAAGTTCTTTGTCTCCAAGGACTCCTCAGTGCACCACTCACCTTTTCCCCCTCATCAATTCTATGATTCACCTCATCTTTCATAGACCCATCTGCTGACACGTCCACTCCTAAATATCTGAATATATTCACCTCCTCCATAATCTCTTCCTCCCACCTGATATCAAATCTTTCGTTACATATTTTTTTTTGTTATCCTCATCACCTTACTCTTTCCTATATTTACTTTCAATTTTCTTCTTTTACGAACCTTACCAAACTCATCACCAACATCTGCAACTTCTCTTCAATATCTCCCAAAAGCACAGTGTCATCAGCAGAGAGCAAACCTCTAACCTGAGCCTAACTATCCTCGTAAAAACTTTTCACTGATTTCAGTAACCTACCTTCTATTCCATACATTTGCAACATCTGCCACATTGCTCCTCTATATTCCCTCTCATATATATATATATATATATATATATATATATATATATATATATATATATATATATATATATATATATATATATATATATATATATATATATGTCGTGCCGAATATGTAAAACTGGTCAATTAGCAAGAACTCAATTAAAATTAAGTCCGTTCTAAAATTTTCTCTTATACGTTTAAAGATATATTTCTTTCATTAATGTTAATGAAAAATTTTTTAATTTTGCACCAAAAGAATCTTAGAAAACTTTCATAACCTTATTATAAGAAGAGCAATTTATTTTAGCCTAACCCAACTAAATATATTTTAGATTTGTTTACAGTAATTTAATACTAAACAAACACAGGGAAACATATTTTTTTCGTTTTGTCCTATATGGCATGATGAGCGTTGCTATTTAAGTCAAGATCGCAAGTTCTGCCTATTCGGCACGACATATATATATATATATATATATATATATATATATATATATATATATATATATATATATATATATATATATATATATATATATATATATATATATATATACATATGTGTGTGTGTGTGTGTGTGTGTGTGTGTATATATATGTCGTGCCGAATATGTAAAACTGGTCAATT
>NC_091317.1:16179394-16241894 GCF_038502225.1 Cherax quadricarinatus
GAACTCAGATGTTGAGAAGTCAGGTCCCTCTCAAATCCAGCCCCTCTCACTAGTGGAAGTTGTCGAAGTTGATTGCAGGTCTGTACCAAGATACCCCTGTGTTGCAGTTTCTGACAGATTGAACATTAAAATGGTATAAAATACCGACAGGTTGTTGGGTAAGACACATGTTGCATATGTGTCTTACCCAACAACCTGTCGGTATTTTATACCATTTTAATGTTCAAGATGAGCGTTGCTATTTAAACCAAGATCGCAAGTTCTGCCTATTCGACACGACATATATATATATATACACATAAATATATATATATATATATATATATATATATATATATATATATATATATATATATATATATATATATATATATATATATATATATATATATATATATGTCGTGCCGAATAGGCAAAACTGGTCAGTTAGCAAGAAATCATTTAAAATTTAGTCCTTTCTAAAATACGGACAACCAGCTTTATTCAACTAAAAATATGTTGGTTCTCCCTTACCATGAAAACTTGGTTGATATGCCTTCTCTTCTTAAGACTTTTAATATCAAAGTTGTATTTAAAAATCTTGATACAGTAAAAAAAACTTTTGATAAAGAATTCCCCCCAAAATGCTGATGGATGTGTCTATCAGATTCCTTGTAAAATTTGCGATAAAGTTTATTACGGTCAAACTGGTTAAAATCTCGAACTAAGATTAAAACAACATAAATTTAGCATTAGAACTCAACAAGATTCCAATGCTCTATTTATTCATGTGAGAGATTATAGCCATCCACTTGATTTTCAAAAAGTTGAGAAAGTTGTATCAAGCAAGTCCATGGTCGACAGGAATATAATTGAATCTTGTTTCATAAAAAGCAGTTTTGACAATAATATGAATATTTCCTTTGGTTTATATAAATTAGATCCATTTATAATTAATAGAATTTGGGAAGAATTTAATAATACATTGTACAAATAATAAATTTAAAAATTCTTAATTCTTGGGTAGAATAGTTTGTTGGTGGGTTGTGTGAAGGACCTGCCTAGTTGGGCCAGCGAGCCTCCTGCAGTGTTCCCTTTCTTATGAGTCGCGCGTAAGGTGTTGCTTTGTTGTGGGATGTGATGGTGAGGTGTGGTCTAGACCCTTCATATGCCTTCCTTTGATGCATTACTTTCATTGTTCCTTGATAATGTGAGTAGTCACGAATGCGCTTGGAGTTTCTCTATTCTTTCACAGTGGTTGTTTTGCATATTCTGAAATCACCTGTTTACTGTGATCTTATTGCATATATATATATATATATATATATATATATATATATATATATGTGTGTGTGTGTGTGTGTGTGTGTGTGTGTGTGTGTGTGTGTGTGTGTGTGTGTGTGTGTGTGTGTGTGTGTGTGTGTGTGTGTGTGTGTGTGTGTGTGTGCGTGTGTGTGTGTGTGTGTCGTGTAGAATATGTAAAACTGGTCAATTAGCAAGAACTCATTTTAAATTAAGTCCTTTCTAAAATTTTCTCTTATACGTTTAAAGATATGTTTTTTTTTCATTAATGTTAAAGTAAAAATTTTAAATTTTGCACCAAAAGAATCTTAGAAAACTTACCTAACCTTATTATAACAAGAACAATTTATTTTAGCCTAACCCAATTAAATATATTTTAGATTTGTTTACAATAATTTAATACTAAACAAACACAGTGAAATATATATTTTTCGTTAGGTTCAGAATGATTTTGGCGAAATTATTGTATACACAAATTTTCACTTCTCCTATATGGCAAGATGAGCGTTGCTATTTAAGCCAAGATCGCAAGTTCTGCCTATTCGGCACGACATATATGTATGTGACAATTCACTATATTTTCGGCCAAAAATTGGGGTTGATTTCGAAATAGTTAAGTTTTTTTTATAATATCGTAATGATGACTCCAAATGAATGATTATAGTGTGTCAGATAATAATAACAACAACAACAATAATAATAATAATAATAATAATAATAATAATAATAATAATAATAATAATAATAATAATAATAATAATAAAATAATAAATAATATATATTAATATTCAAATGGCGTCTTGAGAGGATGAAATGTAATTGACCTTGACGATGACGTTTAATAAATATTATCTTAGCAATAATAAGATTATGTTTGCCAGTGGCGTTACGTCAGCCTTCAATTTCGCCTGCGGTGGGAGCTACAGTACATTGTTTACAGCCTCATTACTGCTTTAGCCGCAGTATTGGTTGCAGGACGCTGTTGGTGATCCGACAAGCTGTCAGGTCGACACCCAATGATCCGACAAGCTGTCTGGTCGACACCCAAACTCTGTCTCCAAAAGCGAGAGGGGAGTGTCAGCTACTGAAACTCGCCATGCGGATCTTCAGCGTATTTCTTTTATCACTGAAAGTTTGCGGAGGATTTCCGTACACCAGGTCAGTAAATGATGGAAAGTTTGAAGCCAAGCGTTGGTGGATGGTGTCGTCGGTATTCTACTGCGTCTTCGTCGTCCAGGCCTCAGTTTTATTGCTTCTGTTTCCACTCGATTTTGGAACCAACGAAAACGACACCAGCTCCGTCGTCGACAGGATCTGGTATTACTGTTTCATCTCCTTTTTCTCTATCAACAGTGTTTTCAGGCTAGTGATGAGCCCTCGTCTGGCCAGGTTCCTTAATACACTTTACAGTTTACAACTGCAAAACAAACAAGTGGACACAACATCTCGTTTCAATATACTATCTTCCATATTTTCCGCTGTCCTTATTATTTGCTTTGCTGTTGCATCTGTTGTTTTCATTAAGATTCCCAGTGATGTGAACCTTGTAACTAAGGAGATAATATTGTATATGGTTAACTACTACATCGTCTGGATTCTTGGTGGTGAGCCTGTAATAATTCTTCTGGGTTTGTTTCTCATTTCGGTGAGAGAACTGCAACTAATCCAGGAGAAAATTTCGATCTTACTGGAATATAGTAGTGGAGAGAACGAGTGTAAAATCTCAAAAGAAAATGATAGCATAAAAGCTATTAAGTCATGGGTGGAGGGCAGTAAAGAAACCATCCTGAAAACTGGTATTTATAAAAGCCAGCCAATAAAGTATGAAGATGGAATGAGTGGGCGACAGGAGCAGCACCTCAGAGCCAGAATCCTCGAGCAGATGGAGAGGCAGCTGGTGAACTTGGATGAGCTAGTGGAAGAGTTGCTGCACTACTGCGGTGCCATGCTCCTGACGCTGCAGCTGGGAATTTGTATTGCACTCATCCTCGCCCTCTACTTCATCACTGACTTGTATCTTAGCACCCATCAGGTGGAGTGGGTGAAGGTGATAATGTGCCTGATCCTGGCATGCGTGCTGCTTTTCTTGAATTCAAGCCCCGATATGTTCAACAACCAGGTGAGCCACATTTACCACTGATGAAAATCAGATTGTAATGGACACTTCTTGATGCATAAGAGTATCCACCATACTGTTGGTTTGTCAATAAGTGGATCACTCTTCAGCACAGTTATTCACCTTCTTATCACCAACTATCTAGTAGTAGTAGAAGTAATTTTAAAAGGGAAATTTACAAAAATTTTAGTCATTCATTTTTTATATATATGAGGTGACTACTGTATATATATATATATATATATATATATATATATATATATATATATATATATATATATATATATATACAGAGAGAGAGAGAGAGAGAGAGAGAGAATGGAGCGAAACATAATGACTTCAAGAGTGTATCAGTCTGTAGTGGCAGGAAGGCGGGGTAGGGGTCGGCCTAGGAAAGGTTGGAGGGAGGGAAGTAAAGGAGGTTTTGTGTGCGAGGGGCTTGGACTTAAGGCGGGCATGCGTGAGCGTGTTTGATAGGAGTGAATAGAGACAAATGGTTTTTAATTCTTGACGTGCTGTTGGAGTGTGAGCAAAGTAACATTTATGAAGAGATTCAGGGAAACCGGCAGGCCGGACTTGAGTCCTGGAGATGGGAAGTACAGTGCCTGCACTCTGAAGGAGGGTGTTAATGTTGCAGTTTAAAAACTGTAGTGTGAAGCACCCTTCTGGCAAGACAGTGATGGAGTGAGTGATGGTGAAAGTTTTTCTTTTTCGGGCCACCCTGCCTTGGTGGGAATTGGCCAGTGTGGTAATAATATATATAATATATATATATATATATATATATATATATATATATATATATATATATATATATATATATATATATATATATATATATATATATATATATATATATATATATATATATATATATGTCGTGCCGAATAAGCAGAACTTGCGATCTTGGCTTAAATAGCAACGCTCATCTTGCCATATAAGACAAGCGAAAATTTGTGCATGCAATAATTTCGCAGAAATCGTTCTGGACCTAACGAAAAAAATATATTTCATTGTGTTTGTTTAGTATTAAATTATTGTAAATGTATCTAAAATATATTTAGTTGGGTTAGGCTAAAATAAATTGCACTTGTTATAATAAGGTTAGGTAAGTTTTCTAAGATTCTTTTGGTGCAAAATTATAAATTTTTACATCAACATTAATGAAAAAAATATATCTTTAAACGTATAAGAGAAAATTTCAGAAAGGACTTAATTTTAAATGAGTTCTTGCTAATTGACCAGTTTTACATATTCGGCACGACATATATATATATATATATATATATATATATATATATATATATATATATATATATATATATATATATATATATATATATATATATATATATATATATATATGTATATGTATATATATATAATATATATTTACATATATATATATATATATATATATATATATATATATATATATATATATATATATATATATATATATATATATATATATATATATATATATATATATATATATATCTGTTTATCTGTGCCGGAAAGAAGGAGAAAGAGGCTAGCCTCAATGATAATTAAATCCTTAAGAGATTTTCCTAGAGTTGTTAACCTCATTCGCCTTCCCCGTCAACACAAAAAAGGGAGAGGCAGAACCCCCATTCACTCTACTGACAGTGAAAAAGTCAGAGTCCAGGTGAGCAAGAAAATTAAAGAGGGCAACACAGTGGGGGCAATCAGAATTATTACCAGTGAAGATACAGTTGCTCCCAGGGATGCTGACACTGCTGAAGCACTTAGAGGAAAGCACCCTGCCAGGGAAACCAGTGGCATCAACAGTTCCAACACCTCTGTCTCCAATATGGAACCATTGATTGTGGAAGACTCAGACATTTACAAAGCAATAATGTCGTTCCGATCTGGCTCTGCTGGGGGTTACACTGGAATAAGGCCACAGCATTTAAAGGAAATGGTTAATCCAGTTATTGGGGAAATTGCAGAGACACTGCTTTCAGAGATCACAAGGTTCGTCAACAATTCCTTGGCTGGTCTGATTCCTGATGAAATTAGACCTTTCTTTTTTGGTGCAACACTTTGTGCACTTAAAAAGAAGGATGGAGGAATTCGGCCAATTGCAGTAGGCAACACGTTACGCCGCCTCGTGTCCAAAGCTGCTGTCCGAAGTATTCGTGCACAGGCAGCCATGATGCTTCAACCAAACCAGCTTGGCTTTGGGGTCCCTCAAGGAAGTGAAGCAGCGGTTCATGCAACAAGGGCGTATATCAACAACCTGCCTGAGGACAATGCAGTGGTAAAATTAGATTTCAAGAATGCGTTCAATCTCCTGAAAAGAGACGTGGTATTAGCAGCAGTACAAGAACATTTCCCAGGTCTCTTCCCTTTTGTTTCAGCTGGGTATAGCAAGGAATCAATGCTTCTCTTTGGAGAGCATGAAATCACATCATCGGAGGGTGTCCAACAAGGAGATCCTCTTGCACTATTTCTCTTCTGTATAGCAGTTAGGGAAATCACAGTCAGACTGACCAGCGAGCTAAACATCTGGTTCCTAGATGATGGCACACTAGCAGGTACAAAGGAGTCCTTCCTACATGACCTTACACAGGTAATGACACGGGAACAGGAAATGGGTCTCATCCTGAATCCATCCAAATGTGAAATCATCTCAGTCAGTCAACAAGTGATAAATGCAGTGAGATCAAAACTACCAGGAGCCGCAGTCATTGCCCCCACAAATAGTGTCTTGCTAGGAGCACCTCTGGGAAGCAATGCCATTGACACAATTCTCAGGAAGAAATTGGAAGAGTTAAGGAGAATGGAACAACGAATAGGCAATCTGGACACCCACGATGCCTTGTACCTTCTCACAAAGTGCTTGAGTCTGCCCAGGTTGACATATTTCCTAAGATGTGCACCTTCATATGATAACCCTATACTGCACGAATATGACAGTATTCTGAGGCAGATTTTTACGAAAGTACTTAACCTTACTCTAGAAGACGGGCAGTGGAACCAAGCTACACTTCCAGTCAGACTAGGAGGCATTGGTGTCCGCAAGTCATCACAGATTGCGTTACCTGCTTTTCTCTCCTCGTGTATTGCATCCAGAGAGCTTGTAGCAGCGATTCTCCCTGAACATCTTAGGAACAAGATTGGAGTCCAGGACCAAAAATTTATTGACGGAGCAATGATCTGGGATAATCTAACGGGCTCTGAAACCAGACCTGCTCCCCCCAACAACTATAAACAATCGCACTGGGATGGTCCAATAGTGGAAAATATTGCCTCAACAATGCTTCAGAGTGTGTCGGGGAAGGATAGAGCCCGCCTCCTGGCAGTGAGAGCCCCTCATGCTGGGGACTTTCTGTTGGCTGTTCCCAACTCCAGCCTTGGCACACGCCTCGACCCACAGACCATCCGCATCGGTGTTGCCCTTCGACTTGCCGCCCCTATTCTCGCCGAACACAGGTGTATTTGTGGCAGTAAAGCAGCAGACCGATTCGGGTACCATGGTCTTGTGTGGCGTAAATCCGAGGGAAAGATTGCAAGACATGAGGAGGTTAATAACATTATCAAGAGAAGCCTCACAACAGCTGGATGCCCAGCAGTAAGGGAGCCACCCCAACTATGCAGATCTGATGGCAGCCAGAAGCGCCCAGATGGTATCACCCTTCAAGCCTGGACAGATGGGAAGCAGGTGGTGTGGGACTATACATGTGCATCTACCTTGGCTGATACCTATCTCCAATACACCAGGGAGGAAGGAGGGGCAGCTGCCAGCTTCAGGGAGTCCCAAAAGTCTAGAAAATATGGAGAACTTGCCCATCATTATATGTTTGTTCCCATAGGCTCAGAGACCCTTGGCTCATGGGGAAAAAGTGCATCTAATTTCCTTAAGGAGTTGGGAAAAAGACTCATCAGGGTAACTAGGGATCCCAGGGCAGCTAGTTTTCTGTTCCAGCGGCTCAGTGCGGCTGTTCAAAGGGGCAATGCCTGCTGCATTTTGGGCACACGCCCCAGCTCTGAGGAGCTGGATGAGATTTTCGCCTTATAATCGGTGATACACACGTAACAACATGTACCGTATATGCCACCTTTATATTAACAATGTATCTCTTAAATCTTCTGTGCCATATTATATAAAAAAATATTCCTATTAGTAAAAAAAATAGTTTAAAAGATGGGGTGGTAGGGGAAGTGGAATATTGAAACGGCTTCAGGAAGAAACCCAAATATTCTTCCTTGAAGCCTTTTTATCCACTTCTCCGAGGCTATGGGTCCCACAATTTACACCAGAGGTGGACCCCATCCTATAAATATATATATATATATATATATATATATATATATATATATATATATATATATATATATAATATATATATATATATATATATATATATATATATATATATATATATATATATATATATATATATATATATATATATATATATATATATATATATATATATATATATATTTAATTCTTTTTTTACCAATAGGAATATTTTATTAGACAATATGGTACAGAAGATTTAAGGGATTGTTGATATAAAGGTGGCATATACAGTACATGTTGTTACTTGTGCGTCACCGATTATAAGGCTAAAAACTCATCCAGCTCCCCAGAGCTGGGACGTGTGCCCAAAATACAGCAGGTATTACCCCTTTGAACAGCCGCACTGAGCCGCTGTAACAGAAAACTAGCTGCCCCGGGATCCCTAGTTACCCTGATCATTCTTTTTCCCAACTCCTTAAGGAATTTAGATGCATTCTTTCCCCATGAGCCAAGGGTCTCTGAGCCTATGGGAACAAACATATAATGATGGGCAAGTTCTCCATATTTTCTAGACTTTTGGGACTCCTTGAAGCTGGCAGCTGCCCCTCCCTCCTCCCTGGGGTATTTTAGATAGGTATCAGCCAAGGTAGATGCACATGTATAGTCCCACATTACCTGCTTCCCGTCTGTCCAGGCTTGAAGGGTGATTCCATCTGGACGCTTCTGGTTGCCATCAGATCTACATAGCTGGGATGGCTCCCTTACTGCTGGGCATCCGGCTGTTTTGAGGCTCCTCTTGATAATGTTATTAACCTCCTCATGTCTTGGAATCTTTCCCTCGGATTTACGGCACACAAGAAAATGGTACCCGAATCGGTCCGCTGCTTCACTGCCACAAATACACCTGTGTTCGGCGAGAATAGGGGGCGGCAAGTCGAAGGGCAACACCAATGCGGATGATCTGTGGGTCGAGGCGTGTGCCAAGGCAGGAGTTGGGAACAGCCAACAGAAAGTCCCCTGCATTAGGGGCTCTCACTGCCAAGAGGCGGGCTCTATCGTTCCCTGACACACTCGGAAGCATTGTTGAGGCTATATTTTCCACTATTGGATCATCCCGATATATATATTCTACTCCCTGTCTTCAGGGAGGCTTCCACACCACTGTATGTCCTTCGATGGTGGGTACAACATCTAGCTTGGCTGGATGCACCATGAGGCAGGCCAAAACAGCATGGGTTTGACTCCTCGGCTAGTGCAGTGTTGTTATTGATCAATACCACTTGTTTCGTGGGTACAATTAAGTATATATGTATGTATGAAAATTGTTTGGACATAATGAAGGCTAGAATAAGATCGCTGATTTCCCTCTCAGATGTATATACTAAGTAATATTAATAATCTTTTAATAAAGTTACTTTCAGTCTTTATTCTTTGTTTTTTTTATTTGTTAGTTAAATTCACAAGTCAGTTTCTTACAAATTTGCAAAAAATATTTCTCTTTCCTTGGATCAAAACAAATTACCACTCTTTCCCAAAGATTTGTCTCCCGTATATAATATATTAAAATCAGCGAAGAATTTTTTTATTCGTATTCCTTTCAAGAACACTACTAATGAAACGTTATTTATTTACAAGCAATTATATACAATGCAAAATTAAAAATAAAGAATCTGTACAGTTACCTATTAATTAAGAAATGAAAAGCACACGATTCTACCTAGTTCAGTTATTATGTAGAAGTCACAGCAGGTGACTGGTGAAGACAAACTTTCTACGATTATCACACGTCAAACACAGTTTTCCGCCCATTATTTCGCAGACAGAACTACCAAGGGCAATAACTTGTCAGAAATAATAACCTAATCGAGAAATATACAATATTTATTATTTTACATATAATGATATGAAATTGACGGTGAAATTCGCTTAAGAAAATTAAAGTGGCATACATAAAATAGATTACAGAGGTAATATGTCAGAGTGAGAGCTGTAGCGTGACATGTTAATCAATGTTAAATTAGGTGCCAGGAGGTGATTTCTTAGGTGCAAGGTGATACGTCTTGGGCTTTCTTCGAGTAAGAGATAATTATCCAGGGATTGGCACGTTATTTCATAGACGAAGAGTGATAACAAAGAGCATTAGACTGAATAACTTAGCCAGGATGTCATTCTTTTAGCAATGACTGACAATGTTTTAG
The DNA here is from genome assembly GCF_038502225.1 of Cherax quadricarinatus. Lineage (NCBI taxonomy): Eukaryota > Metazoa > Arthropoda > Malacostraca > Decapoda > Parastacidae > Cherax > Cherax quadricarinatus. The sequence goes on from NC_091317.1 coordinate 16,189,263, forward strand.
TAGAGACATATTTCGTCAAATACAGAATACATTCATTTTTTTTTTGTGGCCATTTAGTTGTTGTTAGTGTAAGAACTGTAATTGTTTGTGATATAGTTAAGGGGTTCCCAAAATATCACAATGGCTATAATAATAATAATAGTAGTAATAATAATAATAATAATAAAATATAATAATAAAAATGGTATAGTAATAGAAACATTAATAATAAAAATTAGTGTTATTGTTGTTGTTGTTAAATATAATTCTTCTATTTCTACTGTGTATATCATTATTACGTAAAGAAGTTTTTTTGCATTTTTATCATTATAATTATTAACATATCACTAATATTCATATTGCACTAAAAGATGAAGAAATTATATTAACTTTGACAACACTTTTTGTCAGTATCGTCACTCACTCCAATTTAAAACTTTAGTTCAGCATATATTATCATAGCAGTTTGAAGATGATGTTTGCTAGCGGCGTTATGTCAGACTTCGGTGTTGTCTGCGGCGAGGACTACAACAGAATGTCTGTAGGTTTGTTTCTACTTGAGCCATGGCACTGGTCGCTGGACTCTCATAGTGACCTGACCAAATTATCTGGTCAGCTCATAAAGTATGCTTTCAGAAACGACAAAATTGCCGTTAACAGAAGGTAGTAATGAGGATCCTACGAGTAATTCTCTTCTTCCTGAAAATTTCCGAAGGATTACCCGTCACCAGAAGGGCTGAAGACGGAAGGTTTGAGGCCCAGCGCTGGTTGGTGGTGTGGTCGGTGTGTCGCTGTATTCTCGTCGCCAAAGACTCAGTTAAGTTACTTCTCATTCCACTAAATTTTAGTCACTTATAAGGACACCAGTGTTATCACGGACAAGCGCTGGATATATTGCTTCATTTCGTACTTCACTTGAAAATCTACAGCTGTAAGGCAGACATGAGAAACAATCATCACTTTCCATATATATATATATATATATATATATATATATATATATATATATATATATATATATATATATATATATATATATATATATATATATATATATATATTATATATGTATATATATATATATATATATATATATATATATATATATATATATATATATATATATATATATATATATATATATATATATATATATATATATTTCAACAAGTCGGCCGTCTCCCACCGAGGCATATATATATATATATATATATATATATATATATATATATATATATATATATATATATATATATATATATTTATATATGTATCTCTCTCTATATATCTCTATATATATATATCTATATATATATGCAAGGAATTCGCATATATTCGCATATTCACATCGGCCGTATCCCACCGAGGCGGGGTGGGCCAAAAGGAAAAACGAAAAAAGGGGTTACTAGCCCCTTAATCCTGGGATTTTAGTTGCCTCTTACAACACGCATGGCTTCTTCTTCTTATGACCAGAGCTTTGGTAAGATGGGTAAGAAAGAAGGATGGGTAAGGATAGAAATATTGGAAAATTGTGGGAGGGGTGAGAGAGGTAGGATATAAAAGGTAAATGGCCCAACCACTTTGGTGTAATTTAAAAAGTGTATTTTTTATTTTTTATTATCACACCGGCCGATTCCCACCAAGGCAGGGTGGCCCGAAAAAGAAAAACTTTCACCATCATTCACTCCATCACTGTCTTGCCAGAAGGGTGCTTTACACTACAGTTTTTAAACTGCAACATTAACACCCCTCCTTCAGAGTGCAGGCACTGTACTTCCCATCTCCAGGACTCAAGTCCGGCCTGCCGGTTTCCCTGAATCCCTTCATAAATGTTACTTTGCTCACACTCCAACAGCACGTCAAGTATTAAAAACCATTTGTCTCCATTCACTCCTATCAAACACGCTCACGCATGCCTGCTGGAAGTCCAAGCCCCTCGCACACAAAACCTCCTTTACCCCCTCCCTCCAACCCTTCCTAGGCCGACCCCTACCCCGCCTTCCTTCCACTACAGACTGATACACTCTTGAAGTCATTCTGTTTCGCTCCATTCTCTCTACATGTCCGAACCACCTCAACAACCCTTCCTCAGCCCTCTGGACAACAGTTTTGGTAATCCCGCACCTCCTCCTAACTTCCAAACTACGAATTCTCTGCATTATATTCACACCACACATTGCCCTCAGACATGACATCTCCACTGCCTCCAGCCTTCTCCTCGCTGCAACATTCATCACCCACGCTTCACACCCATATAAGAGCGTTGGTAAAACTATACTCTCATACATTCCCCTCTTTGCCTCCAAGGACAAAGTTCTTTGTCTCCACAGATTCCTAAGTGCACCACTCACTCTTTTTCCCTCATCAATTCTATGATTCACCTCATCTTTCATAGACCCATCCGCTGACACGTCCACTCCTAAATATCTGAATACGTTCACCTCCTCCATACTCTCTCCCTCCAATCTGATATTCAATCTTTCATCACCTAATCTTTTTGTTATCCTCATAACCTTACTCTTTCCTGTATTCACCTTTAATTTTCTTCTTTTGCACACCCTACCAAATTCATCCACCAATCTCTGCAACTTCTCTTCAGAATCTCCCAAGAGCACAGTGTCATCAGCAAAGAGCAGCTGTGACAACTCCCACTTTGTGTGTGATTCTTTATCTTTTAACTCCACGCCTCTTGCCAAGACCCTCGCATTTACTTCTCTTACAACCCCATCTATAAATATATTAAACAACCACGGTGACATCACACATCCTTGTCTAAGGCCTACTTTTACTGGGAAAAAATTTCCCTCTTTCCTACATACTCTAACTTGAGCCTCACTATCCTCGTAAAAACTCTTCACTGCTTTCAGTAACCTACCTCCTACACCATACACTTGCAACATCTGCCACATTGCCCCCCTATCCACCCTGTCATACGCCTTTTCCAAATCCATAAATCCATAAATAAAAAGTGTATGTGGAATAATAAAATATTCTTGAAGGGGTATAATACTAACCCATCAGAATCACATAGATATAACTGATATATAAGTACATGACTCTGAATTGGTAGTAAGTATACAAGTTGCAATTTTTTTTTCTTCATTTGCACAACGGATATTTAAACGACAATGAAGGCAATAATTTTCTGGCCAGTTTATAAAGAATTACTTGACACATTAGCTTCTTACAAGGTGGTGTCCCGCCATAGTAAATGTAGCATAATTTTAACAGTAGAATGTTATACAATATGTCTCTCTAATTGGGGGCGATGATTTTCATAGTAAACATAGAAGGGTTCTGGTGTTACCCAATCATCTTCCTCTGCAGGGAGGTTGCTCAATATCATTGGTCGATGGTAATCGTCTTTATGGATAAAACGACGGACCCTCTGTGGGAGAGTCATACTTTGAGTCCTGTGAGGAGGAGTATTGATGATATAATCCGTGGTATTTTCAACTTGGAGAGGATGTTCTCTATCTGGCATATAGAGTTCTTGCATTGCATAGAGTTGTTTCTTCTTCAGGGTGTCAAGGCGTACATTTAAGGCAGTAATATCATGTTGTACGTGTAAATCTGCCATTTTAACTCTGTCTCTCCTCCTGGTGCCCGTAATGAAGCGGAAGCTCTATTCTGGACCCGTTGTAACCGTAGCATGTTGGTCTTTGTTGTTAATGACATTGGGACACATGGGTATTCGAGTATAAGCCTTATTATCATTTTATACAGATGTTTTTTGACATGTGGAGGGGCTTGATTAAATCTAAAGAGACTGTTAAGACCGGCTTTGGGTATGTTGATCATTTTATTTACATGAGATGTTGAGTGGAGCACCTGTCTATTTCATATTCCAGTATCATGTTAGGGTTTCTAATGGCTACAGGTGTACCTCTGATGGAGATACCCCCCTTATCTTCGATGGTTGATGCAAAACATCCTATCGTGCTAACAAGGGCTTTGTCAGGGTTAGTCGTAATTCTCCATTTCTTTTCCCAATTAGGTGTTCGACGAAGTTTAATATTCATTTTTTCTCATACTTTTATTTTCCTGTTACCGGAGTTGATGAGACGACATGGATAACATCATCTGCAAATTGCGTTATAATTGTATCATTAAACTCTGGTTGAGGAAGGTCATTCACATAAATATTGAATAGAATTGGACTAAAACAAGAACCTTGTGGGACACCAGCTGTCGGCATAAAAGGCTCTGTCGACCTGCCGTGAAAGATGGGAATGATTTTTCTTTGAGTTAAAAAGTTACATATTAATCTGAAAAAGGTCCAGTTATGGTCTGGTAGGTCAATAAGTTTGTATATAAGACCATCATGCCATAAGCTATCAAAAGCTTTATGAACATCTCTGGTGGCAATTAAGGCAAGATTACCCTGATGTTTTAGACTTGCTACAGTATCGAAAATAATATTTATTGCATGATGGGTGCCTCTGTGTGTTCTAAAGCCAAATTGTTTTTCAGTAAAAAGGTGATTAAACTCCATATAGTAGTTCAGACTGTTGGAAATGATCTTCTCAAGAACTTTTTCAGTGACTTCAAGTAAAGATATAGGTCTATAGTTCCCAGGTTGGTGGATGTCTTTATTGGGCTTAGCAAGAAAGATCATCCTAGCAGTCTTAAAAACAACTGGAAAATGTCCTGAGGCCAAGATGGCATTAAAGATATTAACCAAACACTGTTTACAATTTCTGGGTAGGAGCTTTATTTGTTTCATTGTTATTCCAGAGAGACCAGGGGCTCTATTTCGCATTCTTCCAATAACCTGACTCATCTCGAGTAATGTAATAAGTCTAGTAAGCGGGTGGGCGTCTTCAAGAGTTGATGTATCGATGGAAGGTAGTGGTTGTAGATCATCTAAGTTCTCATCTCTCCATTCATTTACCAACTGATAGTGATTATTGTTAAATCGATGACTGTTATTGTGGGAGAGAATTTTCTCCCATACATCACCCATCAAATTAGCCTGGTCCTGTGGATCATCAAGTTTAATCTCAACATCTTCATCATCTTCGTCAGTGAAGGTATGAATTAGGTAGTTAGGAGCCTTGTGCTTTGCCCCTAAAAGTTGTCGGATCTTACTCCAAAATTTTGCTGGCTCACGTTTATACTGATTAGCTTGGAGAACTAGCAATTTCCATAAGTCACGTTTGTGATGACTAATCATGTTAATTAATTTTTGCCTTAATCTGTGCAACGTAGCTACTGGTGGTTGTCGCGTTTGAAGATGCCTTCGACATTCTGTCTGATAATTTCTCAAAGCTTCTGTAATTTCCCTCGTAGGTTTATATCGTTGGTAGATCTCACGCATGGCTTACGGAGGAAGAATTCTGTTCCACTTCCCCATGGAGGTAAGAGGAAATAAACAAGAAGAACCTGAATGAAAATAGAAGAAAACCCAGAGGGGTGTGTATATATATGCTTGTACATGTATGTGTAGTGTGACCTAAGTGTAAGTAGAAGTAGCAAGATGTACCTGAAATCTTGCATGTGTATGAGACAGAAAAAAAAAGACACCAGCAATCCTACCATCGTGTAAAACAATTACAGGCTTCAGTTTTACACTCACTTGGCAGGACGGTAGTACCTCCCTGGGCGGTTGCTGTCTACCAACCTACTACCTAGGATATATATATATATATATATATATACATATATATATATATATATATATATATATATATATATATATATATATATATATATATATATATATATATATATATATAAATATATATATATATATATATATATATATATATATATATATATATGTCGTGCCGAATATGTAAAACTGGTCAATTAGCAAGAACTCATTTAAAATTAAGTCCTTTCTAAAATTTTCTCTTACACGTTTAAAGATATATTTTTTTCATTATTGGTAGTGTAAAAATTTATAATTTTGCAACAAAAGAATCTTAGAAAACTTACCTAACCTTATTATAACAAGAGCAATTTATTTTAGCCTAATGCAACTAAATATATTTTAGACTTGTTTACAATAATTTAACACTAAACAAACACAGTGAAATATATTTTTTTCGTTAGGTTCAGAATGATTTTGGCGAAATTATTGCATACACAAATTTTCGCTTGTCCTATATGGCAAGATGAGCGTTGCTATTTAAGCCAAGATCGCAAGTTCTGCCTATTCGGCACGACATATATATATATATATATATATATATATATATATATATATATATATATATATATATATATATATATATATATATATATATATATATATATATATGGCAGTGAAAAATAAAATACCAGGGCACTTTCATGTGCTTACACACATTCCTACAGATGAATAAGAAGAAGAGGCAAGAGGAGCACATTTTATGTTTCTCACTGAGGTGATACCTCACTCAGAGTAGACGACAATTTACCCAGTGAGGTGCAACCTAATAGCAACCTGTAGCAGGCCTAACGTTCCATAATCTCAGTCATAAACAACAGTAATGCTTTCTCATAAAACGATAAATTACAAATAAATCAACCCTCTTAATATACCAAAATTATATCCAACTAACGTGAAGGAAAATTTGTATAGGTAATTAAGATTTAATATTCCAGGCAGCTGCACCACCACGGCAGTAATTTCATTCTCCTGTCTGGATACAAGTCACAAGCTTCACCTTTCCTCTGGATCTAACACAAAAGTCTCAAGTATTATGACTTTGTATTAGGCTGACAAATCCTGCTGTGTAGGCGAAATGTCTCTCCAATAAATAACCAAATGTTGCACGTGATTCTTATTCATCAATGACTAATATTTCAATAAATGATTTAGAAAACCGTCATGCTGATAAATGACTAAAATGTTTATATAATTGCCTTATAATAATACACTAATAAAATATTGCATGTATTGGCAATTATACACTGTAAAATGGTCCATGAAGCATATTATTTACAGTTAACAGTGAAATACTGGAGGACACCTAAATCTGCGGTGTCTATCTTGTTAACGTAACTGGCAAGAACAAACGTTAACTATTTAACTTTAAAAACACTTAATTCTCGCCCCATAAATCACCGACACGACTACTAAGGGCAGGAACCATTAAAAAATAATAGTAATTATAAGTTTAGAGAGCATTAAGAAATTGACGATGGGAACTGGTTAAGAAAATTAACGAAGCAAAGGGATGATAGGTTGCCGAGGTAATATGTCAGAGTGAGAGCTGGAGCACTGCATGTTTAACACTGTTAAATTAGGTGTCAGGAGGTTCTTTCATAGGTGCAAGGTGATACATCTTTGGCTTCTAGCAACAGATAATCACCTAGGTATTAGCAAGTTCTTTTACTGAGGAAAATCGATAATAAAGTGTACTAGAGGTAAAGTGTGATAACTTAGCTAGCACTTCGCTGTTTAAGCAGTGGTTGACAGTGTTATAGTGGTGATATATTTCTTCAGATATTGGAATAATTTATTACTATATTTTGACTGTTCAGTATTTTTCAGGGTAAGAATGAGAATTGATTATGACATAGTTATGTTGTTTTTATAACGTGATAATAATCATTCTAAAATTAGGATTAGGATTCGTGAAACAGGTGAAACAATGATGATGAATATGATAATGATGATGATGATAATAATGATTATAATAATAATAATAATAATAATAATAATAATAATAATAATAATAATAATAATAATAATAACATTAATAATCAATATTTTTATTGTTACTATAATGATTTGCTATCGCTGTTGGCAGTACAATTACGACTAACTTCTCAATAGTTAGGTAAATTAATAATAATGATTTTTTTTTTCAAATTCTGTGTATTTGTATTACAGTGTTATAAAAATAAATAAACTTTGAGAAAGACAGAGACGCTCTGTCTTTCTTAAAGTTTAGTTTAGCCAATATTATCATAGCTATTAAATGATGTTTGTCAATAGCGTAAAGTCAGACTTCGATGTCTCCTGCTGCGGTGATGACAGCCCAGTGTTGACGATCTTATTGCTACTTGAGCCGCGGTATTTATTGGTCGCAAGGCGCCGGTGGTGACCTGACAAACTGTCTGGTCAACTCCTAAAACTTTGTCTCCTTAAGCGAGGAAACAGTGTTGTTAACACAAGCTAGTTATGAGGGTCCCGCAAGTATTTCTTTCATCAAAGCCATCAGAGGATTTCCTTACACCAGGAGGACTAAAGATGGAAGGTTTGAGGCTAAATCGCTAGTGGGTGGTGTGGTCGGTGTGTCGCTGTATCTTGGTCGTCAAAGCCTTAGTTATGCTGTTTCTGTTTTCACCATATTGTGTCAAATAATACCGACACTAGAGCCGTAATCGAAAAGCTCTGGTTATACTGCATCAGTTTCTCTTACTATGTCAGCAGTGCTGTTCTGCTGGTGACGAGCCCACGTCTGGCCAGGTTCCGTCACGCTCTGGACAATCTACAACAGCAAAGGAAACGAGAAGAACCAACTTTTTGTTTCAACACAATGTTTTCCATAATCATTGTTTTACTCATTTTTTCTTCACTATTTCTTCCATTTTCTTTAAAGATTCCAGTTGACATGTGCCTAAAAAATGAGATATTATGGTACATTGTTAACTACTTCACCGTCTGGATTCTTGGTGGTGAACCTCTGTTGCTTAGTTTGTGTTTTTGTTATTTTGGTGAGAGAACTGCAATTTATTCAGGAGAAACATTCGTGGTTACTAGATAATAGTGATGAACAAAACAAATGCAAAATCTCTGAGAGAGAGAGAGAGAGAATAGAATAAAAAGAATTAACTCATGAGTAAACGATAATAAAGAAAATACCAGCAACAATGATATTCTTAAAAGCCAGATTACTAGAGGAAGAGAAAATTCCTACCAATCGTTCGTGAGTCGTTCAACAGTGTGATGATGGAGTGAGAATGCCACAGGAGGAGCACCTCAGAAGCAGCATCTTTGAGCAGATAGAGAGGCAGCTACTCAACTTAGACGAACTAGTGGAGGAGCTGCTGCACTTTTAAGGTACCACGTTCTTGTCGGTGCAGCTGGGAATGTGCATCGTTCTTATTCTATCCCTTTACTTCATCATCGACGTGTATCTTAACACCTCTCAGTTGGAATGAAAAATGTCACTGATGTGCGTGATCATGACTTGTTCGTTCGTCATCTTGAATTCAGATAGGTCACAGTGACCTATTTTCATGTTCAACTCTATCAATTAAGAAAATCTATGTGAACGAATGACGTGCGTATTAATATTAAAATACAATTTGGTATTGTAAATGATGTAATACAGTATAAGAAATTTATTGATAACATTTGTAATCCGTCTACCTGTACTGTACTCCATGAAATGTAATCGAGAAATATACATCATAATTTACAGTTAACAATAAGGTAGTAGGTTGGTAGACAGCAACCACCCAGGGAAGTACTACCGTCCTGCCAGATGACTGTGAAACAAAAACCTGTAACTGTTTTGCATGATGGTAGGATTGCTGGTTTCTTTTTCTGTCTCATAAACACGCTAAGATAACAGGGATATCTTGCTACTCCTACTTACACTTTGGTCACACTTCACAGACACGCACATGCATATATATATATACATACATCTAGGTTTTTCTCCTTTTTCTAAATAGCTCTTGTTCTTTTTTATTTCTTCTATTGTCCATGGGGAAGTGGAAAAGAATCTTTCCTCCGTAAGCCATGCGTGTCGTATGAGGCGACTAAAATGCCGGGAGCAATGGGCTAGTAACCCCTTCTCCTGTATACAATTACTAAAAAAGAGAAGAAGAAAAACTTTATAAAACTGGGTTGCTTAAATGTGCGTGGATGTAGTGCGGATGACAAGAAACAGATGATTGCTGATGTTATGAATGAAAAGAAGTTGGATGTCCTGGCCCTAAGCGAAACAAAGCTGAAGGGGGTAGGAGAGTTTCAGTGGGGGGAAATAAATGGGATTAAATCTGGAGTATCTGAGAGAGTTAGAGCAAAGGAAGGGGTAGCAGTAATGTTAAATGATCAGTTATGGAAGGAGAAAAGAGAATATGAATGTGTAAATTCAAGAATTATGTGGATTAAAGTAAAGGTTGGATGCGAGAAGTGGGTCATAATAAGCGTGTATGCACCTGGAGAAGAGAGGAATGCAGAGGAGAGAGAGAGATTTTGGGAGATGTTAAGTGAATGTATAGGAGCCTTTGAACCAAGTGAGAGAGTAATTGTGGTAGGGGACTTGAATGCTAAAGTAGGAGAAACTTTTAGAGAGGGTGTGGTAGGTAAGTTTGGGGTGCCAGGTGTAAATGATAATGGGAGCCCTTTGATTGAACTTTGTATAGAAAGGGGTTTAGTTATAGGTAATACATATTTTAAGAAAAAGAGGATAAATAAGTATACACGATATGATGTAGGGCGAAATGACAGTAGTTTGTTGGATTATGTATTGGTAGATAAAAGACTGTTGAGTAGACTTCAGGATGTACATGTTTATAGAGGGGCCACAGATATATCAGATCACTTTCTAGTTGTAGCTACACTGAGAGTAAAAGGTAGATGGGATACAAGGAGAATAGAAGCATCAGGGAAGAGAGAGGTGAAGGTTTATAAACTAAAAGAGGAGGCAGTTAGGGTAAGATATAAACAGCTATTGGAGGATAGATGGGCTAATGAGAGCATAGGCAATAGGGTCGAAGAGGTATGGGGTAGGTTTAAAAATGTAGTGTTAGAGTGTTCAGCAGAAGTTTGTGGTTACAGGAAAGTGGGTGCAGGAGGGAAGAGGAGCGATTGGTGGAATGATGATGTAAAGAGAGTAGTAAGGGAGAAAAAGTTAGCATATGAGAAGTTTTTACAAAGTAGAAGTGATGCAAGGAGGGAAGAGTATATGGAGATAAAGAGAGAAGTTAAGAGAGTGGTGAAGCAATGTAAAAAGAGAGCAAATGAGAGAGTGGGTGAGATGTTATCAACAAATTTTGTTGAAAATAAGAAAAAGTTTTGGAGTGAGATTAAGAAGTTAAGAAAGCCTAGAGAACAAATGGATTTGTCAGTTAAAAATAGGAGAGGAGAGTTATTAAATGGAGAGTTAGAGGTATTGGGAAGATGGAAGGAATATTTTGAGGAATTGTTAAATGTTGATGAAGATAGGGAAGCTGTGATTTCGTGTATAGGGCAAGGAGGAATAACATCTTGTAGGAGTGAGGAAGAGCCAGTTGTGAGTGTGGGGGAAGTTCGTGAGGCAGTAGGTAAAATGAAAGGGGGTAAGGCAGCCGGGATTGATGGGATAAAGATAGAAATGTTAAAAGCAGGTGGGGATATAGTTTTGGAGTGGTTGGTGCAATTATTTAATAAATGTATGGAAGAGGGTAAGGTACCTAGGGATTGGCAGAGAGCATGCATAGTTCCTTTGTATAAAGGCAAAGGGGATAAAAGAGAGTGCAAAAATTATAGGGGGATAAGTCTGTTGAGTGTACCTGGTAAAGTGTATGGTAGAGTTATAATTGAAAGAATTAAGAGTAAGACGGAGAATAGGATAGCAGATGAACAAGGAGGCTTTAGGAAAGGTAGGGGGTGTGTGGACCAGGTGTTTACAGTGAAACATATAAGTGAACAGTATTTAGATAAGGCTAAAGAGGTCTTTGTGGCATTTATGGATTTGGAAAAGGCGTATGACAGGGTGGATAGGGGGGCAATGTGGCAGATGTTGCAAGTGTATGGTGAAAGAGGTAGGTTACTGAAAGCAGTGAAGAGTTTTTACGAGGATAGTGAGGCTCAAGTTAGAGTATGTAGGAAAGAGGGAAATTTTTTCCCAGTAAAAGTAGGCCTTAGACAAGGATGTGTGATGTCACCGTGGTTGTTTAATATATTTATAGATGGGGTTGTAAGAGAAGTAAATGCGAGGGTCTTGGCAAGAGGCGTGGAGTTAAAAGATAAAGAATCACACACAAAGTGGGAGTTGTCACAGCTGCTCTTTGCTGATGACACTGTGCTCTTGGGAGATTCTGAAGAGAAGTTGCAGAGATTGGTGGATGAATTTGGTAGGGTGTGCAAAAGAAGAAAATTAAAGGTGAATACAGGAAAGAGTAAGGTTATGAGGATAACAAAAAGATTAGGTGATGAAAGATTGAATATCAGATTGGAGGGAGAGAGTATGGAGGAGGTGAACGTATTCAGATATTTGGGAGTGGACGTGTCAGCGGATGGGTCTATGAAAGATGCGGTGAATCATAGAATTGATGAGTTAAAAAGAGTGAGTGGTGCACTTAGGAGTCTGTGGAGACAAAGAACTTTGTCCTTGGAGGCAAAGAGGGGAATGTATGAGAGTATAGTTTTACCAACGCTCTTATATGGGTGTGAAGCGTGGGTGATGAATGTTGCAGCGAGGAGAAGGCTGGAGGCAGTGGAGATGTCATGTCTGAGGGCAATGTGTGGTGTGAATATAATGCAGAGAATTCGTAGTTTGGAAGTTAGGAGGAGGTGCGGGATTACCAAAACTGTTGTCCAGAGGGCTGAGGAAGGGTTGTTGAGGTGGTTCGGACATGTAGAGAGAATGGAGCGAAACAGAATGACTTCAAGAGTGTATCAGTCTGTAGTGGAAGGAAGGCGGGGTAGGGGTCGGCCTAGGAAGGGTTGGAGGGAGGGGGTAAAGGAGGTTTTGTGTGCGAAGGGCTTGGACTTCCAGCAGGCATGCGTGAGCGTGTTTGATAGGAGTGAATGGAGACAAATGGTTTTTAATACTTGACGTGCTGTTGGAGTGTGAGCAAAGTAACATTTATGAAGGGATTCAGGGAAACCGGCAGGCCGGACTTGAGTCCTGGAGATGGGAAGTACAGTGCCTGCACTCTGAAGGAGGGGTGTTAATGTTGCAGTTTAAAAACTGTAGTGTAAAGCACCCTTCTGGCAAGACAGTGATGGAGTGAATGATGGTGAAAGTTTTTCTTTTTCGGGCCACCCTGCCTTGGTGGGAATCGGCCGGTGTGATAATAATAAAAAAAAAAAAAATAAGAATATATCTTAAGGGTCAGCTAAACACCGAAATCTATCATTAAATTCAGGACTCTACAACATGTGGAGAATGTTTCCCTAGGAGGTGACTAGAGCCTCAGCAGGAGGTGCATGAACGGTCCTTAAGGATGCAATAGTATTTGACCAGCTGGGGTTCGTGGGATGGAATAAATTTGATTTGGGTCCACAAGCTAATAAAGGTTTGAGAACCTTGATTTAAATAAACAAATTTGTTTATAATTTAATGCGGCTCATCCTAGTGGGTAGAACTAAAATTTTTCTTATCCAAATTACGGGACTACCAGACGAAACGTTCTATAATGAATGCACAACGTAATGGCTATAAAATAAATCTTATTCATTACATTAACATAATAAGGAAATATACGATTATAAGTCTTTGCCTGAAGTTGTGTGTGTATGTGTTTATGGATAGGGAATTCCTCCGCTACCTCTTACTCTACAAATTTTAGTGACCTGGTGTGTTACAGCCATGAGACGTCTCGTGCCTCAGCATGTAATATATGCAGTGAGGTAAGTGTGCAGTAGTTAACACAGTCACTGTGCTGCTGCTAACCAGACATATGTGTAACTATGAAAGATTACACTTCCTAGATTTTTCATCATATATAATCCGAAAGGAAAATCATCTTTGAGGGTACCTACGATAGTCCGTCACGAAACGAAACCTGTACTTGGAAACATATCTTAGCATTACACAGTAAAAATAGTAATAATTGATATAACCATTACTAATAATATCACTGGAGAAAGTAACCACCATCGTCGCTTAAATAACTGGCCAAAGGTCTAGTGATAATTCTTCTAATTTATGACTGGAGTCTGAACAGTCTTGGGCCCTGGAAACTTATTGTGTTCTCTTATAGTGTAATCATTACAACTCTGCTTTTCATAATTCAGGAAATTACAGGGTGAGAGTATATTGATGATGTTATAACTCTTTATTTATGCGAGAGTTTCAAAAATAAAGTCTGAAATTCATTTTTAAATTCTCCGTACAGTAATTCCAAAATAATGGTTAATGAGAGTAATTTTACTTTTCAGAGGTCATTAAATCAAATAATAATAAAATAATAAAAATAAAAATAATAGTCAGATTTAATAATAATAATAATAAAAATAATAATAATAATAATAATAATAATAATAATAATAATAATAATAATAATTATTATTATTATTATTATTATTATTATTTATTATTATTATTATTATTATTATTATTATTATTATTATTATTATTATTATTATTAAAAATCTGAATGTTATGTTTATTTTAGGCTTTACTCATAATGTAAAAATATAAAATGTTGTCACGAGAGGAACAAATTATATTAACTCTGAAAACACACACTGATATATATACTAACATAAAAACATTCAGTTCATTCGTATTTAATACACACTCATTTTTATATACAAATTTTGCAGCACTTCCTGGAACATAATACTGGTAGGCAACGCTCTCACATCACACACTCAGTGTCCGTGGTTCGATCCCCGACATGAGTGGAAACATTGGGAGTGTTTCCTTATACCCGTTGTCCCTGTTTATCTAGCAAATAAGTAGGTACCTGGGCGTTAGTCGACTGGTGTGGGTGGCATCCTGGGGGACAAGATTGAAGGACCCAAATGGAAACATGACAGACAGTCATCTATGAGGCACTGACTGTCTTAGGTTATACTGGGTGGCTAACTCTCAGAGTTAAAAATCCGAACAAAATCTTATCTCTTATCATATGGACAGCAATCGACGAAAGCGGGTTAGATTCCCAGGCGTGGCGAGGAGTGTCAGTATAAAGTGAGCTTTTCCATATTTCGAGGAAGTTAAAATAAAGTATTTAACTAATACAATTTGTTTACAGTATCACATCAGATATCTCGCTGTTGAAATAAGGCAACTTCTTGCTCTAAACTTATAAGCTGACTTCATAATGAAATAATAAAATAAAACACGGTATGGGCTGGGTTTGAACTCGCGGCAGGTGAGTCGTAAAACTCCAGGCCAGCGCGTAAGCCACTGAGCCACCTGGCTACAATAAGATTCACACAGCTAGGAATATTTATACACAATAGGAAGGTTAGCATGGGTCCCACTGTGAACTATTCGAATGTAAGTCTATCTGGCATCGCTGCGCCCAAACAACGAAGACTAAAGTAGAATGTTCTCGCTGCTCTCTTTCTGACAGACTTAAAAAGCACAAAAAATAGTTAGACTCGCCGACTACAATAATGCTCTTTTCTGTCATATTAGAGATCACAGTCATCCTATTGCTGGTCCTCTGCCAAACCTATCTATCATGCTTCTAGCCTTCACAACCGTCGCCTTGTTGAAGCATCCCTTACACACAGTTTTCCCTGTGTGAATCGTAGTCGTAGCTTTGTCTTTGTAGATGCTTCCTTTCTCTTTACATTTTCAAATGCTCTAAACTTCAGAACACTTGTGACTTGATATGATTCTTTCTTCTGTTCCTACCTCTTCTCTTTTCATCTTTTCCACATTTCTTTCTTTGTTTTCCATTTTTATGCTTAGTGTGTTCTGCCCTTCAGTTCCCTTCCCCTTACCCCTTGTGATTTTGGCCCTACCCCCTGTGGGTCTTTAGCTCTCCTGCAGTACTTTATCTTCTACATTCTACCTTTTCCACTACAACTATTGCCTCCCTTCACTCCACTTTCTATCTCTTGTGGCACAAACTACTCCCCCTCTACTTCTACTTCCACCACCAGCATTACCACTATCACTACCTCTCTTTCCTCCTCTGTTTCTCCCGTCCCTGTCCTCCTCTGCACTCACTCTCTTCATGAGTTTTCTCTCACCTGTGTGCGAGTTGATGTTATTTGCAACGCATCTTTAATGAAGTGATAAGAATAGTGAAGTTTAGTAAATACTTGTTAGATGAAAGAACATTCTTCCTCAAGGAATTCACTACTATAGATTCGGAGGACACGAGCGAAGAAATTATAATTACGCCACTTTTAGTTTTGGTGTTTCGATGAGAGTAGTAACGATGTGTGATTGTGCTGGTTGGTTGGTTTTCGGTAGACTTTAAAACGAAGCTTTAACAACATATCTGAACCTATTGCCAGGAAACTTCTTCAACGTTTTCCTAAACAGCAACAAACCTATAGGCCCATGCCGGGTAGGTCTTTCTCAGCAATCAACTTTAACACTCTCCACCTGGCCGTTCACGTCACTATGCTCCCTATATATACTCACTCTGCTCAAGTAGATCACATGTGTGTCTACTTTTCCATAGTGTCGGTATTGTATAACATTTATCTCCAAGTTACAATAATAGCTTATTGATATAATATTACATAATAAAATATATGACAAAATAAAACATAATGTAACAACTCTCCCTTCCAAGAAAGAAAAACAGAATGTAGGAAGCTTGGTGGCCAAGTACTTGATACAATGTTTCACAAGTGTCTGGATCAGAACATGTGAACAAGTGATAACTGCTAGGTGAACAGGAGCAACGGGTGTAACAAACGTGCCGGGATGGATCCATGTTTCCTTACACCTGAAGTGCAGCTGAAGCTAATAATAATAATAATAATAATAACAATATGATTTAAATAGTAGTAGTAGTAGTAGTATGTGTACCATAGGGCAAAAGTTTGCGACCACTGTCAGCTTCTGAGTTACCAGACCCTGCCACGTGGAGGTCAGTGGTCCCTTCCCCATTTCTTATCCTACACTCAATAATCTTCCCCAGGTTCATGTTTCCAGGAGTCCATCTGTGTCCCCTCAGATATTCCCATTTCCCACTTCCTATCCTTCACTCAGTAATCTAAGTCTTCCCCAGGTTCATGGATCCAGGAGTCCATCTGTGTCCCCTCAGATATTCTCCCTTCCCCACCTCCTATCCTACACTCAATAATCTTCTAAGTCTTCCCCAAGTTCATGGGTCCAGGAGTCCATCTGTGTCCCCTCAGATATCATTCCTTCCCCGCTACCTATCCTACACTTCCTATCCTACACTCAGTAATCTAAGTCTTCCCCAGGTTCATGGGTCCAGGAGTCCATCTGTGTCCCCTCAGATATTCTCCCTTTCCCACTTCCTATCCTACACTCAGTAATCTTCTAAGTCTTCCCCAGGTTCAAGGGTCCAGGAGTCCATCTGTGTCCCCTCAGATATTCTCCCTTCCCCACTTTCTATAATACACTCAGTAATCTTCTAAGTCTTCCCCAGGTTCATGGGTCCAGGAGTCCATCTGTGTCCCCTCAGATATTCTCCCTTCCCCACTTCCAATCCTACACCCAGTAATCTTCTAAGTCTTCCCCAGGTTCATGGGTCCAGGAGTCCATCTGTATCCCCTCAGATATTCTCCCTTATCCACTTCCTATCCTACACTCAGTAATTTTCTAAGTCTTCCCCAGGTTCATGGGTCCAGGAGTCCATCTGTGTCCCCTCAGATATTCTCCCTTCCCCACTTCCTATCCTACACTCAGTAATCTTATAAGTCTTCCCCAGGTTCATGGGTCCAGGAGTCCATCTGTGTCTCCTCAGATATTCTCCTTTCCCCACTTCCTATCCTACACTCAGTAATCTTGTAAGCCTTCCCCAGGTTCATGGGTCCAGGAGTCCATCTGTGTCCCCTCAGATATTCTCCCTTCTCCACTTCCTATCCTACACTCTATCTAACCTTCCCCCGGGAATTCATCCGTGGGTCCCCGGATGCCTTCCCTTCCACCCCAGGTCCGTGGTTCCAAGTGTTCATCCATACACCCTTCACCACTTACCTGAGGTCAGCAGTTCCACCCCAGGTCCGTGGATCCAAGTGTTCATCCATACACCATTCACCACTTACCTGAGGTCAGCAGTCCCACCCCAGGTCAGTGGTTCCAAGTGTTCATCCATACACTTTTCACCACTTACCTGAGGTCAGCAGTCCCACCCCAGGTCCGTGGATCCAAGTGTTCATCCATACACTCTTCACCACTTACCTGAGGTCAGCAAGTCCCACCACAGGTCCGTGGTTCCAAGTGTTCATCCATACACCCTTCACCACTTACCTGAGGTCAGCAGTTTTAGCCAGCCTTGAGGCACTGTCCATATATGATATTACTACACAAGTGTATTAATATCAGTATACAAAGGAAGATGTTATTATAGAGGAGGACACGCAGAAAATCTGCACTCTGTAATAACAGCCTCCTGGACAGACCCGAACGTCGACTACCTGAGACGAGAGAGATCTCTATCCCAGTTAGTCTACCAAGAACTGGCCACTCAATGAGCATTTTGAACATATATTTATATTTAATAGTCTACATTTGTCAATTATTAGCTTGTTCAATTATTTAGGTGTGTAAGTGTGTTTGTGAACGTTTTTATGTGCGTAGATTAGTGTGGGTGTGTGAACTTTTGTGTTCCCTGCATGGTAACTGTAATTAATTGTTATGGGTCATTGTCTTTTTCTCGTTATTGATCTTTATTTGCATGGTATGCAAAGGTTTAAAAGCTCGCATTCTTCTATACACTCACTTCTGTGTTTCCACTTACACATCCTACGCACACACATCACACAGACGCATGAATAGAGCAACACACACGCACGAGATTGAATCTTGTGTTCACCCTGAGCAGTTCGGACATTGAGGACATCACTTACGGGAGGCCCCTTGGAGCTAGCGATCATGTGGTTCTGAGTTTTGATTATATAGTAGAGTTACAAGTGGAGAAGGTAACAGGAACTGAAGGGGACAGGCCAAACTATAAAAGGGGAGACTACACAGGTATGAGAAACTTCCTGCAGGAGGTTCAGTGGGACATAGAAATAGTAGGAAAATCAGTAAACGAGATGATGGAATATGTGGCAACAAAGTGCAAGGAGGCAGAGGAAAGGTTTGTTCCCAAGGGAAACAGAAATAATAGGAAGACCAAAACGAGTCCTTGGTTTACCCGAAGGTGTAGGGAGGCAAAAACTAAGTGCAACAGAGAATGGAAAAGGTACAGGAGGCATAGGACCCAGGAAAACGAGGAGATTAGTAGAAGAGCCAGAAACGAGAATGCACAGATAAGGAGGGAGGCCCAGCGACAGTATGAAAACGACATAGCATCGAAAGTCAAATCTGACCCGAAACTGCTGTATAGCCACATTAGGAGGAATACAACAGTCAAGGACCAGGTGACAAGGCTGAGGAAAGAAGGTGGAGAACTCACAAGAAACGATCAAGAGGTATGTGAGGAGCTCAACACGAGATTTAAGGAAGTATTTACAGTAGAGACAGGAAGGACTCTGGGGGAACAGATCAGATGGGGACACCAGCAAGGAATACACCAACAAGTGTCGGACGACATACATACAGATGAGGAGGAGGTGAGGAAACTGCTAAGAGTCATCGATACCTCAAAGGCAATGGGACAGGACAACATCTCCCCGTGGGTCCTTAGAGAGGGAGCAGATATGTTGTGCGTGCCACTTACCACAATCTTCAACACGTCCCTGGAAACTGGGCAACTACCTGAGGTATGGAAGACGGCAAATGTAGTTCCCATTTTTAAAAAAGGAGACAGAAAAGAGGCACTAAACTATAGACCTGTGTCATTGACGTGTATAGTATGCAAAGTTATGGAGAAGATTATCAGGAGGAGAGTGGTGGAGCACCTGGAACGGAACAAGAATATAAATGCCAACCAGCACCTATTCATGGAAGGCAAATCCTGCGTCACAAACCTTCTGGAGTTTTACGATAAAATAACAGAAGTAAGACACGAGAGAGAGGGGTGGGTTGATTGCATCTTCTTGGACTGCAAGAAGGCCTTTGACACAGTTCCTCACAAGAGATTAGTGCAGAAGCTAGAGCATCAGGCGCATATAACAGGAAGGGCACTGCAATGGATCAGAGAATACCTGACAGGGAGGCAACAACGAGTCATGGTACGTAATGATGTATCACAGTGGGCACCTGTGACGAGCGGGGTCCCACAGGGGTCGGTCCTAGGACCAGTGCTATTTTTGGTATATGTGAACGACATGATGGAAGGGTTAGACTCAGAAGTGTCCCTGTTTGCAGATGATGTGAAGTTAATGAGGAGAATTAAATCTGATGAGAACCGCAGGCAGGACTTCAAAGAGACCTGGACAGACTGGACACCTGGTCCAGCAAATGGCTTCTCGAATTTAATCCTGCCAAATGCAAAGTCATGACGATAGGGGAAGGGCACAGAAGACCACAGACAGAGTATAGGCTAGGTGGCCAAAGACTGCAAACCTTACTCAAAGAGAAAGATCTTGGGGTGAGTATAACACCGAGCATGTCTCCGGAAGCACACATCAATCAGATAACTGCTGCAGCATATGGGCGCCTGGCAAACCTGAGAACAGCATTCCGATACCTTAGTAAAGAATCGTTCAAGACACTGTACACTGTGTATGTCAGGCCCATACTGGAGTATGCAGCACCTGTTTGGAACCCGCACTTGATAAAGCACGTCAAGAAACTAGAGAAAGTACAAAGGTTTGCCACAAGGTTAGTTCCAGAGCTAAGGGGAATGTCCTATGAAGAAAGATTAAGGGAAATCGGCCTGACGACACTGGAGGACAGGAGAGTCAGGGGAGACATGATAACGACATATAAAATTCTGCGTGGAATAGACAAGGTGGACAAGGACAGGATGTTCCAGGGAGGGCACACAGAAACAAGAGGCCACAATTGGAAGTTGAAGACACAAATGAGTCAGAGAGATATTAGGAAGTATTTCTTCAGTCATAGAGTTGTAAGGCAGTGGAATAGCCTAGAAAATGACGTAGTGGAGGCAGGAACCATACACAGTTTTAAGACGAGGTTTGATAAAGCTCATGGAGCGGGGAGAGAGAGGGCTCAGTAGCAACCGGTGAAGAGGCGGGGCCAGGAGCTAAGACTCGACCCCTGCAACCACAAATAGGTGAGTACACACACACACACACACACACACACACACACACACACACACACACACACACACACACACACACGCAATCCTCTGTATCAAACATACACGTACATTAATTCAACAACACACATAATCCTTTTCTTTCAATATCACCAGTATGTAAACGCAATACATAAATAACCCGCACATAGTAGGAGAGAGGAGCTTACGACGACGTTTCGGTCCGACTTCGACCATTTATAAAGTCACATGGTGCTGTGCCTATTTGTTATTTATGTAAACACAAATACACACGCACCCACAGTTCTTCCTCTGCGCTACACACACACACACACACACACACACACACACACACACACACACACACACACACACACACACACACACACACACACACACACACACACACACACACACACGCGCACACATATGTACACATAAATATGTACATATGTACAAACACCGACACTCCTTCAGGAGCCAGTGACGGGTCGCCATCTGGAAAAAGTTTTCAACATTTTTTGTTTCCTTGTGACTACTTGATGTTCCAGGACGGACTGAAAAGTCATAAGTTTCAGTCTTTTATGTGAGGGTTATTTATGTATGTATATATAAGGATAATTTTTAAACGTACTCATGTATTCATTAATATTTGATCATTTCTGTATATGAATATGCATATATATACATAAGTGGCTATCACCATCATGAGCAAGACTGATATTCACTATGATAAATGAACACATACAGCATTAATGTTGTCCGGGGCCCCTTGTTAGGTTAACATCTTTGTTCAACCAGCGAATCACAAGGAAGCCCACCAGAGTTGTGAAGTAATGTTGGAGACTCGTGAATTAACAATGGCAGACTTACCTGCAGGTCTGGTTGCCCTCCGTTCTCACTCTGTCTCTTGCTTGCAAAACTTGCTTTGTACATGTTGTGTTTACATTGTACATGTACTTGCAAGCTCTTTAGTGAGGAAATACATGTAAGTATTTACTCACTGCTGACTTTTGCTCGTTCCTCATTTCTACCAACCAAGTGTACGGGCAACAAGGCTACACACCTATCACAATAATAATCATAATAATAATAATAATAATAATAATAATAATAATAATAATAATAATAATAATAATAATAATAATAATAATAATAATAATAATAATAATAATATCTTTATTTCTACAAGTACGTACATGTACAAGGTATACAGGCCTAGCTGACATCAATGACATACTACTGTATGAAAAGTCGCTTGCTACGCTGAGCATTTCGGGCACAAATTAGGTCACTTTTTGTCCCAGGATGCGACCCACACCGGTCCACTAACACCCAGGTACCCATTTTATACTGATGGGCGAACATGGACAGCAGGTGTGTTATGGAAACACGTCCTAAGTTTCCACCCGTACCGGAGATTCGATCTCCGGACCTCAGTGTGTGAGCTGAGTGCGCTAGCGATCGAGCTACGGGTGTTCGTAATATGGGAGACTGAAACTGACAGTGTCAAATGCATGGGAAAATTAACGTAGCAAATAGATCATACGTAGCCAGGAAATACGTCAATGTAACACCTGGAGCACTGCAAGGTATCAACGGCGATATTAATTGTCAAAAGGGTCTTTTGTAGGTGTAAAGTGATACATCTTGGGCTCCGAGTAGCAGAAAATGATATATATTTTGTCACCAATTTTTTTTTCCACTGAAGAAAATCGATAATAAAAAGTACCGGTGGAAAGGTGCGATAACTTAGCTAACACTGTACCCTATAAGCAATGGTTGACAATGTTACAGTGTTGATTTATTACCTCAGGTATCTGAATGATTCATAAATATATTGCGGCTATTCAGTATTTTTAAGGAAAAGTATAGAAATTAATTATGCTGCTTTTAAAATATTATAA
The DNA here is from genome assembly GCF_038502225.1 of Cherax quadricarinatus. Taxonomy (NCBI): domain Eukaryota; kingdom Metazoa; phylum Arthropoda; class Malacostraca; order Decapoda; family Parastacidae; genus Cherax; species Cherax quadricarinatus. The sequence continues at coordinate 16,212,029 of NC_091317.1, forward strand.
TGATAATTCTAAGATCATGATTATGATTCGTGAGATTGGTGTAGTGATGATGATGATGATGATGATGATGATAATAATAATAATAATAATAATAATAATAATAATAATAATAATAATATTAATAATAATAATAATAATAATAATAATAATAATAATAATAATAATAATAATAATAATAATAATAATAATAATAATAATAATAATAATAATAATAATAATAATAATAATGGCAATAATGATAATATAAAACTAATTAACATTATTATTATCGTTATTTTTATTTATAATTATTTGTTAACTTTATTATTACAATCACCATTGACTTCATAAAAATTAAGCAAATTAATAATAGTGATTATTTCACAATATGTGTATTTTATAATTTTAATACTCATAATATATTCAGATATATACATATCGTAATAAGACTTCACAGATGTCTGTCTCGCCAGTCTGTCTTTCTCAAAGTTTAGTTAATCCAATATTATAATAGCTATTAGATGGTGTTTCCAGCAGCGTTACGTCAGACTTCGATGTCTCCTGCAGCAGTGGTAACAGTTACGTCAGACTTCGATGTCTCCTGCAGCAGTGGTAACAGTTACGTCAGACTTTGATGTCTCTTGCAGTGGAGGTGACAGCTCAGTGACGATGATCTCATTCTTGCTTGAGCCGCGGTATTAGTCGCAAGGCGCCGGTGGTGACCTGACAAACTGTGGTCAACTCCCACGCTCTGTCTCCTCAAACTCTAGGAAGGAGTGTCATTAGCAGAAGTTAGCTATGAGGATCCTGCAAGTAATGCTTTTCTTCTTAAAAGTTTTCGGAGTATTTCCCTACACCAGGAGGGCGGAAGATGGAAATTTTGAGTCGAAGCGCTGGTGGGTGGTGTGGTCGGTGTGTCGCTGTGTCCTCGTTGTCCAAGCCTCAATTACGTTGCTTCTGTTTCCACCGGACTTCTCTATTTATTATAATGACACCAGCGCCTTTACCGACAAGCTGTGGTTATACTGCTTCACCTCCAGCTACTGCGTCAGCAGTGTTTTTCTGCTGGTGATGAGCCCACGTCTGGCCAGGTTCCTTCACACTCTGGACAATCTACAACAGCAAAGGAAACAAAAGGAAAGAACTATTTGTTTCAACACATTATCTTCAATAGTCATCGTTTTCACGATATTTTTCATTATTTCTTCTATTGTATTTTTTAAGATTCCCACTGTCCTGATCTTTATAAATAAGGAGATATTATGGTACACTGTTAACTACTTCACCGTCTGGATTCTTGGCGGTGAGCCTATGCTAATTAGTTTGTGTTTTTATGTTATTTTAGTGAGAGAACTGCAATTAATCCAACAGAAAATTTTGTGGTTACCAGAGGATAGTGATGAAGAGGACAAATGTTTAATCTCCGAGGGAGAGAATAGAATACAAACTATAAACTCGTGGGTGAACGACAACAGACAGCCAACCCGGAAGATTGGTCTTCATAAAAACCAAGTTAATGAAAGAATGAAAAGCTCCTATCAGCAGATCATGAATCGTTCTACAGAATGTGATGATGGAGCGAGCCTGCAACAGGAGGAGCACCTAAGAGCGAGCATCTTTGTGCAGATGGAGAGGCAGCTACTGAACTTAGACGAAGCAGTGGAGGAGCTGCTGCATTTCTACGGTACCACGTTGCTGACGATGCAGCTCGCTATATGTATCAGTATCACTCTCTCCCTCTACTTCATCATCGACGTGTATCTTAACATCTCTCAGCTGGAATGGAAGATGTCCCTGATGTGCTTGAATATGGCTTGTTTATTCGTACTCATGAATTCAGTTCCCGATTTGTTCAATAATCAGGTGAGTCATAGTGACCTATTTTCTAATTCAACTCTCTTAGTAATAAAAACCAGTGTGAACGAATGACGTGTGTGTCAACATTAAAAGATAAATATTGGGATTAAAAATTATGTAATACAGCATAACTAAATTACAAAGAATGTTTGTAGTCCGCCGATCTGTACTCTACTCCTTGAAATGTAAGACTGAAATATACATCATAATTTACACTCGGAAGATCCTGTAGGAATTGATCCCCAATCTACACACAGACATCACGAAGGCAAGAAACTCGGAAGACGGTGCAAAATGCCATTAGTAAAAAGCACAGTTTCCATGAGAACACTTAACATAACACAGTACAGATAATGGGGCGAAGATTTTTCAAGAGCCTCCCAGTACATGTAAGGGGAATCACAGACAGACCCACGGCTGTCTTCAAGAGGGAACTGGATAAATTTCACAAGTCAGTTCCCGCTCAGCCGGGCCGTGATTTATAATCTGAATTCCCTGCGGCTAACAGTAATAACCTGCTTAATCAGGCCGTAATTCACCAGGTGTTGTTGTCTGAAACCGGACCGTGGGGCGTTGACCCCCGAAAACATTCTTCAGGTATACTTAAGATCGCTGTAGTAACTAGGGAAGGGGATGATGCTTCTTTCCTAAAACGTAACCTGTAAGTTCGCTAATTTTCTTCTCAGATGCATATACACAAATATTAAAACAATAAACTAGTTAACAAAGCTATAAAAAGCTGCCGCTAAAACCCTATCTCTCTCCAGGTTTCTTAGTCACTTTTAATATTACGTCCAATAATGTATACAACAAATGAGTCAACAACGATCAAAATATTACAATATCAGAGAGTAATTAGTAATAATTTAAATATATAGATTAAATCTTAATTATAGATAATAAAGATAAATAATAAGTCAGTTAACAACAGATATAAATCGTAAGGGTAAGCTAAACACTGAAGTCTATCATTTAAATCAGAGTTGTCCAACAGGTGGACACTGCACGTCTTGGGGGTGACAGAGCCTCAGCAGGAGGTGCATCAACGGTCTCTAGGATGTAATAGTATTTTACACTCTTCTTTGGTAAATGAATATTTTATTAATGCTGCTTAAAAATTACTTGTCGATAAACTATAGAATTTATTACGAATTAAGGATAATAAATAATTCGCCAGGCTCAGGTTCAAGAAAGTTGTTGGTGCCCGGAAATTGCTCATGAGTAAAATGCAAAACCAGAAGTTTTATTGAACTGTTTATTTTGTCTGCTAAGAGTAAATAATTCATATGTTTTGTTAATTTCACCCAAAAGTTGAATTTCTTTTTGTGCACTTCTGATTATATGCAATTTTTTTTTTCATTACTACAGTACTTTGCTTCGTTCTACAAATTTACAATTAAATGTAAATTCAATATACAGTATTTTGGATGTTAATTCAATCTTTTTCTTTACTACCAAAAATTTTACGAGATGGGGGTTCGTGGCTTGAGATAAATTTGGGTTGGGGTGCGCATGCTAATAAAGATTAGACAACCTTAATTTAAATAAGCATATTTATTATATAATAATAATGTGCTCCACTCTAGTGGGTAGAACTTAAAAATTCTATTTCTCAGATTACGGGCAACGAAATGAAATATTTCTTAATGTATAACAAAATGGCTATAAAATAGATATTGTACGTAAGATATTAACACTCAACTTAATAGCACATTTATACTAAGAAGGAAAATATTTGTTTAAAAGTCTCTGTAAGATGTGTGAATAAATATTGTTCAAAGCTGAGGAATTAGAAACGTGTGCAACATCTGGGTATCTTTATTGTTGACGTTTCGCCATCCAATGGCTTTATCAATATAAATTCAAGGACATAAATGGAAGACAGGAGAGCTATATACAAAAATGGCGAGGTAGTCAGTCTCTCAGTCTTGGAGATGATGTCTGCAGCCACGACACGTCTCTCCTCTCCATATGTAATATTTGTTTTAATATTCAATTTGCTTAACTCGTCATTTCTTATGGTAAATGTACGAGACGTCGTAACAGTAAAATTAGTCCATTACGAACATGTCAACATAACGCACACAAACATTAGCTATAAGAAGCTATAATGTAACGATGTGCGAAGGTAAAACAATTGTTATCTTTATAATAGAGAAATTACTTTAATGAATGATGGGAAGAATTTGTGAACAAATTTCTTTCAACTGACAATAATTAGTGTAGTAGTCCTGGGGCTCCGGGGCTACATCACAGGTTTAGTGATTCGTCAAATAAAATTCCTGGGTGGGGGATCAGCAATTAACGAACCCGGATTCATTTACTCAACGGGGCTAGACGTATTGACAAGTCTTGTTACATCTGCAGATGTTGTTGGCCTAACAGTAAATAGGTACCTGGGTGTTAGTCAGCTGGTGTGTGACCGTTGCATTCTCGGGGGTGGTGATATAATTAGGAATGTTTGGTCGTTGAAATAAGTATAGATTGGGTAACAGTTCTTAGCCTGTGAGACCTCTGCCTACTCTCTCTCTCTCTCTCTCTCTCTCTCTCTCTCTCTCTCTCTCTCTCTCTCTCTCTCTCTCTCTGCCATGAATGAACGTATGCTGGCGTTACTCAGCAACATTTTTATTAGGAATATCGAAGTTACATTTTTATATAGCTTCTGTGGTTAAAAAGATTTTTTTATTTGCATATATCATTCCCTAATTTATGCCAAATTAACCTAACCTAAAATAAAAAGATCTGAATGAATACAAGAAAGGCTAAAGAAATGATCGTCTCAGTGTCGCATAACAAGGTTAGCGTAGTAAAATAAGGATAGGTAACAAGGCAATATGTTAGTTAGGTTAGGTTAGGTAAGGTTCGTCAGGAAACAGGATAAATGTTTCCTGACGCGGGTCTTAGTCAGATGATGACCCGCCTTTGGAGCTTTTGGTCATCTGACCGAGGCCTTCCGCTGGCTTACCGGTCCACCCCTTTAAAAATTATGGTCATTTATAACCAGTCTAATATGTTAGTGTGAGAGCTGGAGCACTACAATGTTAAATAATGTATCAGGTTGTCATTTTTTGTGTGCAAGGTAATACATCGTCTTGAACTTTTCTTAAGAGATGATTATCCTGGCGATAATTCAGGGTATTACAGGGAATATGTTGTATATATTATTTACTATATCATTTTACATGCAATGGGAGAAATGATGTAATACTTTATGCGAGTTTTCAAAAATGTTGTGTAGAAATTCAGTTCTTCTAGGAGTAAAAGTTGACATTATTGATGTTATAATTAAGAAATTTGTTTTTTTCAATTCTCAGTACAATAATTCTAAAATAATGGTTCATGAGCGTAGATTTACAATTAGGAGGTCATTAAGCTAAGTAATAATAATGAAATAATAATAGTAATAATAACAATGATATTATTATTATTATTATTATTATTATTATTAGTAGTAGTAGTAGTAACATTGTTGATGTTACTTTCACAATTAGATTAATTACTATATAAAATAATAATAGACATTCTTATTTTTTAAATAATTATATTGACCTTGACAACACATCTGTCTCATTACTCGGAGTGCAACGGACAAGTGAAGCAGCAGCATCAACACACAGCAAGAGGCATTCTTGAGCCTCCCCAGAGCTTGGGCCTCGGCCCAAAGCTGGGTTGTGGCTCGAAAAGGATCATGTAGTACTTGCTGGCTTCGCACCTGACATCGTTTGCTGCTTTGCAGTTGCCACACCCTCCGAGCACAGTGTGGGTGGGGTTTGTGGCAACACAAGGTGTCTAGCTTCTTCCTCCGAGCCCCGTGGGGGCAGGGAATGGGGTTAGTCCTGGGGATAGCTAGACCCAAAAGACGAGGTACTTGTACCTCCTTCCATGGCAAATATTGGTCTGAGACACTCCCTCAACAGGGAGGCAAAGCCGGGCCACCACTTGAAAAAGGCCCGGACCGGGCGATTATACCGGCGAACCTACTACAGTAATTGTCTCATTACTCTTCCTTTTGAAAAGTTAAGGTTGGCCAATATTATCATAGCTATTACAAGATGATGTTTGTTAGTGGCATTACGTCAGACTGCCGTCTCCTGAGGGGTTGATGGCAGGGCAGTGTTTACTACTACATCACTCCTTTGAGCCGTGTTATTATTCGCAAGACCGCTGTGTTGAACTGACGAACATTCTGATCAGCTTCCAGAGTCTGTCTCCAGAAGTGAGAAAGCAGCTTACTTAACGAAAACAAATCATGAGGAGTCTGCGATTAGTTCTGCTCTTGTTGAGAATTTTAGGAGGATTTCCCTATACCAAGAAGGTTGAAGATGGAAGGTTTGAGGTCAGTCTCCGGTGGGTGGTGTGGTCGCTGTGTCGCTGTGTCCTCGTCATCCAAGCGTCAGTTATGCTCCTTCTCTTTCAACCTAATTTTGTCACCTATAACAGCGACACAAGCGCCGTCATCGAAAAGCTCTGGTTCTACTGCTACGTCTCCTGTTTCGCCGTCAGCAGTGTTTTCCTACTGGTGATGAGCCCATGTTTGGCTAGGTTCCTACACACACTTGAAAAACTACAGCTACCAGACGTACGAAAGGAAAAAACAACTGGTTGTGACATTTTGTTCTCCATTGGTTGTATTTTCCATTGTATTCTCCTCATCATATCTTCCCTTGTTTATATGAAGACTCCTAGTAACCCGCAGATTGCAAATAAGGAGATAATATGGTACATTGTCAACCACTTTACCGTCTGGATGTTGGGTGGGACACCTCTGGTTATTGATGTGGGTGCTTTTATCTTTTTTATGAGAGGACTACAATTTGCGCAGGATAAAGTTTCGCGCTTTCAAAATATATCTCAGAGACACGATAAAATACAAACCATTAATACATGGGTGGAAGACAATGATGAATTATTGAGTATGACTATCACTCGTAAAGACGAAGTCGACGAGAGAATGGAAAGCTATCGACAAGGTATCAGTCATTCAACAAAGTGTAAAGAAGGAATGAGGATGCGACAGAAGGATCACCTCAGATCCACAGTCTTCGAGGAGATGGAGAGGCAACTAGTGAACTTAGATGAGTCCATGGATGAGCTTCTGCACTACTACGGCGCCAATCTCTTGACAGTGCAGCTGACTGGATGCATCGGCCTCACCCTCACTCTCTACTTCGTGATCGACGTGTATCTTAACACTCATCAGGTGGAGTGGACAATGTCAGCGACGTGTGTGTTCATAGCAGTCCAAATCGTTGTCTTGAATTCACTTCCCGATGTGTTCAACAACCAGGTGAGTCATAGTGACCCATCTTATCAATACGTTTAATATATGAAAACCGCCGTGAACAAGTGACATGCGCGTCCAAACTTGAGTAATAATTAAAAATTAAGAAATATTTTCTAACTGTAATTAATTAGAAAGGAAAGATGCTACTTTAATATAACGTGTTAGGTAACTGATTGTGGGTTCAAGTGTAAATTAATCATAACACAAACAAGCAGTTAGTGAAGTTGTTTGGGAGAGATAGCCCATTCTCGTGCAGATTTAAACGTTTCCTGGTGCTGGAGAAAAGTGATAAAAATTCAAATGCAATATAATGCAGTTACGGTAAATCGTCGTTAATAAAAATATAAAGAATCGCATTATTCTACAATAAGGTTTCTCCGTTTTCTGGGGTTGTTTGGCCACAGTGTTGCCAGAAGTGTTGTCAATGTATTTCTTACACGTTTGCGGTTGAAATAAGCGTTTTTACATGTTTATATATTTTTAACTTAGCTTAAGAAAAAATATAAACCATTTCAAAATTTACGTGATGCGTGAAAAATTGACGATGAGAATCGCTCTAGAGAATTAGCATCAATAAATAGGGTATCTACCTGGAGTCTACCAGGAGGGAGTTCCGGGGGGAAGGTCAGTGCCCCCGCGGCCCGGTCCATGACCAGGCCTCACGGTGAATCAGCGCCTGATCAACCAGGTTTTACTGTTGGCCACACGCAATCCAATATACGAACCACAGCCCTCCTGGTTAGGAACTGACTTTAGGTATCTATCCAGTTCCCTCTTGAAGATAGATAAGGATCTGTTGGTAATCCTAATGTGTTTTTTCTCAGTTTACTTACAGCGTACTTGCTGTTCATTGGGGGATTTTGCACCATCTGGTGAGACTTGTTTTCATAGTAAGTAATTTATGTGTGCAAATTTGAGACCAGTCCCTCTAGCATTTTACGGGTGTAAATTATGATGTACCTTTCTCTCCTGAGCTCTACGGAGTACAGGTCAAGGGTTCTCACTAACTGAGAGCTCTGCTGAACTTGTACGAGCAGTGAAGGTCCTTTGTACGTTCTCCAGACCTGCAGTTTCACCTGCCTTCATTGGGGCTGTTAGGTATAGGTAGAAGAGTGAAAGGCGAGTGAGAGTGAGTCAGAGTGAGAGCTGGAGCACTGTATGGTAATCACTGTTAAATTAGGGGTCAGAAAGTCCTTTCTTAGATGTCTTGTGCTTTCGTCGAGTAAGAAATAATTATCCAGGTATTAGCAAGTTATTTCATATATGGTAAGCGATAATTAATGGTATTATAGGTATGGTTTGATTACCTAGTTATTATGTTATTTTACACGATGTGGTTGAATATGTTTTGATGGTATATTATAGGTGTTAGAGAATTTCTTATATTTATTGAGACAATTTATTTCTCTTGTATTAATGATGATGATGATAATAATAATAATAATAATAATAATAATAATAATAATAATAATAATAATAATAATAATAATAATAATAATCATTATTAAATAAAATACTAATATTATTTTATTATTATTTTTTATTTGATATTCATGTTGATTATATTCATAAGATATACAAACGTTCATTTGGCGTTATAAGAGGGAGAAATTTTATTGACGTTAATAACACGGTAATCTCTCGTCACTCCTTCCTTTTTTTTCAAAATTTTAATTTATCAAATATTATCACAGTAATTAGAAGATGATGTTTGTCTGCGATGGTGGCTACAGCACTGAGTTTACATCCTCATTAATACTTGAGTCGCGGCACTGGTCGCAGGACGCTGGTGGTGGACGGGCAAATCGTTTGGTTAGCTCCCAAAGACTGTTTCTAGAAGTGAATATATTGTGTGGTAAACGAGAACTAGTCATGAAAGGCATGCATGTAGTTCTATTCTTCTTGAAAGTCTTTGGAGGATTTCTCTACACCAGGAGTGTTGAAGATGGAAGGTCTGAGGCCAGAAGTTAGTGGATGGTGAGGTCTGTGTCGCTGTATTCTCGTTACCCAAGCCTTTATGTTGATTTTGATTCCACCGAAAATTGTCGCTTACAAGAACGACACCAGCACCGTCATCGACAAGCTGGCCTTATACTGCTCAGTCATTTGCTAATCTACTACTGAATGACAAACATGAAGAAAACTATGCTTGTTTTGACATCTTGTGTTTCATCTGTTGCCCGTTCCTCATTGTATCCTTTGGAATAGCTTCTGTTTATTTAAAGAGGCCAAGTAACCCTCAGGTTAATAATAACTGTCTGGGTCTTGGGTGGGGAGCCTCTGTTTACTGATTTGGGTTTGTTTATTATTTTTGTGAGAGTTTCTGTTGTTCCAGGATAAAATCTCGAGCTTATAGAAAAAGTGAAAGGCAGAACGCGTGGAATTTTTTTGTGAGAAAGAATGAAATATTAACCCTTAACTCATGGGTGAAGGACAAAAGAGAACCAGCCATCAAGATTGATGTTCGTAAAAGGCACATCGATGATAGAGTAGAAAGCCATCGAAGAGTTATCACTCAGTCAACGGAGTATGATGATAGAATGAGGCCGCGACAGGAGAACCTCAGATCCAGTATCTTAGAGCAGATGGAGACACAGCTACTGAACCTAGGCGAGTCACAGAAAACCTGCTACACTACTACGGCGCTAATGCTGTCAGCCATTACTGTTATCACCCTCTCCCTCTACTTCATCATCGACGTGCATATTGACAGCCATCACTGACGCAGGCGCTCAGTGCAGGCTTCTTCGTCGTCTTGAATTCAAATATCGGCCTATTTAACAACCAGGTGAGTCACTGTGACTCATCTTAGTATCAACGCTTTTGACGAAGAAAATAATCAACGGAACGGATGGAGTTAGAACCCCACCTAGGCCAGTGGGTAAGCCACTCGTCCTGTGGTTCTACGACTCACTCCTAATGGATTCAAACCACACCAGTTCCGTGGTTTGTTTGTAATCGCGTTATTACGATTTCGTGACTCAATAAAACAAATCGTCGCAAAGGAATGAAGTGCGTATCAAAGCAAAAAAAAAAAAAAATTATAATTAAAAATAATGTAATTTAGCAAGTGTTACTGTGGAGGGAGGAATTTGTTTTAGCTAACCATTAAAATAATTGATTCCGAATTCATTTTTTTAAGCAATATTAATAAAAGAGGATAGTCATGTTATATGGGCATTAATCTCTTATTATTAATAAAGATGGTTTAATTTAGACTAAACATTATTTTAAATATTAAACAAGATCTCAAGTTAATTACTTATAGTTTCGTAGATAATATTTATTATTGCCGCCCCTTCCTTACATCAAACTAGAATTCCTCCCATCCCAGCGATTCTAGTGTTTCCTTGTAAATAATAATAATAATAATAATAATAATAATAATAATAATAATAATAATAATAATAATAATAATAATAATAATAATAATAATGAAGAAGAAGAAATATAAATACCGCTAATTCACTCTTTTTCCAAAATTTACTTTCTATATTATTTGCCTGACGCCTCCCTTCTTAGGAACTAGAAATGGATATAAATTTGACCATAATTTTTAAAGGGGTCGACCGGTAAGCCAGCGGAAGGCCTCGGCCAGATGACCAAAAGCTCCAAAGGCGGGTCATCATCTAAGACCCGCGTCAGGTAACACTTGTCCTGTTTCCTGAAGAACCTCACCTACCTGCCTACTTACCTCCTTTCTTAGATCATTCTGGAAAAATAACTTCTTTCTTGATGAACTTGAGCTCCATATTAATAATAATAATAACAATAATAATAATAATAATATTATTATTATTATTATTATTATTATTATTATTATTATTATTATTATTATTATTATTATTATTATTATCATTATTATTATTATTATTATCATTATTATCATTATTATTATTATTATTATTATTATTATTATTATTATTATTATTATTATTATTATTATTATTTAGATTAAATTTAGCGCAACATATCACAGAACAATAAAATTATAATAAACCAAACAATAAATATTAAATTTCATGGGATTGAAAACAGTCTTTCATGGTAGTCAGTAGGTGACTTGCTGTTGTAATGACCCTCGTGCTATAAACTAGCAACACTAGCGCAGTTAATAATAGGCCTTGAACCTAAGAATATAATTTACTATTCAAATATTACAGTTGCATTCATAGCATATCCGCTGCTGTAATGTTCAATGAGATCGCACAAATTACAATTTCAGTGGACATTACTGTTTATTCTCCAGCTAAGATATTTACATCAAGTGAGATATTATATTTCGTTTGACTTCATAACATGGCCGTCTGTCACATAAATCTACAAACTAATTGGACTGGGTATATACACCGAGAGATGTGTGTGTGTCAGAGCCTTGAATTGAGAGTTGAGTTTGTTTTTTATCTCAACTATTAAAGTATCCTCGATATTATGTTTGCTGGAAGAGTGCGGCCTTAAACGACATATGGGCACACCATCAACCATAAAGCTAACGAAGAATCTAAGCTCCAACTAGAAATATTTCAATCGATGCCCGTTCCAAGAAAAGTGTCCCCAGTGTTTAATAAACTCAGCCCCCTCTACCTCAATGCACGACGCATGAGGAATCTTGCAACACGGGGGACGAAATTCTAATTCTCTATATCTTGTTCAACTAAAATACTGTTTTCTGCTACCACTACTACTTCTACTACTATTACCAGAGTTACTACTACTTTTTCTTCCTCTCATGGTTCCGTCCCTGTCCTCCCTCGCCTATATATACATACTGGCTCCCTCACTCCTGTGTTAATGTGACTTTGTAAATGGTCCAAATCAGACCGAAACGTTGTCGTAAGCTTTCCCTATATGCTGGTTCTTTGAGTATAAAATTATGTATGCATGCATGCATGCATGCAGATATGTTTTAATGTATGCATTCATATATGCTGTGTATGCATGCATAGGCATATGCATCTGTGTTTGCATATATATGTGTATGAATGTACATTTTGTGGATACATATGCATACACTATGTGTATGTATATGTATCCATATGAATACATACATATACATACACTATATGTATTTATATGTGTGCATATACATGAGTGTATCTATTCTTGTGTGAATGCATGTCTGTGCACTTTTATGTATGTACGAACGACCATGTGCATCTGTATGCGTATGCATATATATTCTTGCTTTTATGAATGAGTGCACATATATGAATGTACAAATGAATTCTCATTCATGTAAGCATATAATTATGAATATGTGTATGCATACGTGTACTTCATGTACATATGCATTCATGTGTATATGCAATTATGTGCCTATGCATGTGTATATATCCTGTGTATATACGTGTTTCTGATTATGTTTGAACCTCCCCCCCCAAAAAAAAAAATTAGCAAAAAATTAAAATGTGCATTAGTGTGTAAATAAAAATATTTTTTTTTAAAGGGGTGGACAGGTAAGCCAGCTGAAGGCCTCAGTCAGATGACCAAAAGCTCCAATGGCGGGTTATCAGCTGACTAAGATCCGAGTCAGGAAGCGCTTGCTCTGTGTCTTGACGAACCTTACCGAATCTAAGTGTGTAAATACCTTCACTGCCACCCACTCGACGGTATTGTTCGCTAGACACTGTGGGGGACCTGACGAACAGTTTAGTTAGTGCACAAATTCTGTCCCAGGATCATTTCAGCTTCAAACAAATGTGAATTTATCTGACCTTCCAAATCTGTCTGAAGATCTGGTTAAGTACTAAAATCTAAGAATGCGATCGGCTCCCATTTACTGTCCATAGATCTTGATATTTTCCCAAAGACTGTCAACAGTTCTGATCTGCTGCTGCAGATTACGGAAGAAGGAGAAAAGAAAATTGTGTTTAACGGGAACTAGCCATGAGAAGTCTGTGAATAGTTGTTCTCATCTCCAAAGTCTTGGGAGGATTCTCCTACACCAGATGGGCTGAAGATGGAAGGTATAAGGTCAATATATATATATATATATATATATATATATATATATATATATATATATATATATATATATATATATATATATATATATATATATATATATATATATATATATATATATATATATATGTATATATATATATAAAGCATGATATTTTCGTTTTACCTAAGAGAAATAACAATTGTAATATAATATTAAATATTTGAAAATGCACATCAAAATATAACTGTATGTACCTGTTTTATCTGAATGCACAACAGGTAAACTGAAATTTAATTACTCCTGAATTAACTAGAATGAAAATTTCACACTATTTTACACGTGCAATGGGCAAGTCTGCACCTTCACACTTGTATTTCACTTTCCACTGTCATCAGAATTGGAGGCATCTTTTTTGGAACATTTGAACTTACTCCCATTAGGATTTTGGAAGTTATTTAAACCATTGAAGGATGTTGGGAATGAGTAATAATTTTGGTCATTGGGAATTGCATGTGCCAATTGTTTCAAGAATTTAAACTTTTGTTACCCTACAAAAGCACTGAAAATCTGAAGCCGATTAAACAAGGAATTCTTGAGTCATGAGCGAAACAAAATCGAAAAATTGGAGGCCGAAAGCAAGAAAAATATTTAAGTACTCACTTAGAAATCCCCCATCGACATACCTAAACAGCTTCGTAAATACAATAAGTCAATAACTGCCAATTACACCGTGATATTACCCAAGACGTTGTGTCACATTCCATCATCATCCACGACAGCGGCGGCAGAGTGTAAATACCATCATTGTCACCCGCGCCGCGGTATTGTTCGCAAGACACTGAAGGTGACCTGACGAGCAGTCTGGTCAGCTCCGAAAATCTGTCTAAGGATCTTCATAGATCCAAACGATTGTTTAGGTATCTGAGCTATTTCCAAATCTATCTTAAGCTCTAATCAGCTGCAAAAATCTATCTAAAAATCGGTCGGCACACATTTACTGTTCAATGATCTTGTCATTTCCCAAAGACTGTCGAGGGATTTGGTCCACTTCCACAGTTTGTGTAAGAAATTGAAAAAAAATTGTGGTTAACGAGAACTAGCCATGAGAAGTCTGTGGGTCGTTCTTTTCTTCTTCAAAGTCTTCGGAGGATTTCCCTACACCAGGAGCGCTGAAGATGGAAGATTTAAGGCCAATCGCTGGTGGGTGGTGTGGTCGGTGTGTCGCTGTATTCTCGTCGTCCAAGCCTCAGTTATGCTGCTTGTGTTTCCGCCGGATTTTGTCTTCTTTGAAAACGCAACCAGTGTCGTCATCGACAAGCTATTCACTTACTTTTACATCTCTTGCTTCGCCATCACTAGTATCTTTCTGCTGGTGATGAGTCCACGTTTGCCAAGGTTCCTCCACACGCTGGATAATCTGCAGCTGCAAGACAAAAAGGAAGAAAAAACTACTCGTTTCGACATATTCATTTACATTAATGGCGGTGTCATGTTTACTGTTCTATTTATAGGTGCTATTTGCTACATGAAAACACCAATGAAGCCTAGGGATGTAAATGTATACGCAGTTTTGTATATTATCAACTACATTACCCTCTGGGTTTTGGGAGGTGGGCCTATGATATTTAATATAGGATGGATTTTCATTGTTATGAGACAGTTTCATCTAATGCAGGATAATTTTTTTTCTTATCTGAGTAAGATGAACGACCAAAAACACAGTACAAGCTCTGTTAGAAAGGAGAAAGTCAAAAGAATAAACGCATGGATGGAAAGCGACAGAGTAGCAAATCAAAAGATAAAAATTCTGGATAACCAAGTCGATGAGAGACTGGGAGGTTATCGACAAGTCAGTATCTTAGAAAAGATAGAGAGGCAGCTAGTGAACGTAGATGAATCACTGGAGGAGCTGCTGCACTACTACGGTCCCATGTTCCTGTCGGTAATGTTGTCAACGATTATTAACATAACCCTTTCTCTATACTTCGTCATCGACCTGTATCTTGAGAGCGGTGAAGTTAAATGGACGATGCTGATAATGTGCCTGTTCACTGCCATCTTTTTAGTCATGTTGAATTCATTGTCTGACGAGTTCAATAACCAGGTGAGTCATAGTAACTTAAGTCCTAGCGTCCTGATGAATGGCCAGGAAGGCCCCAAACTTATTAGATTTAATTTCCAATATGTGCGTAAGTTGTGAACTCTTAAACAAGTTATTGCCAAGACGTGACCTGTCCATCTCCTGGTTGCAATATAATCCACCTTTTATGACAATTTTAGCTAACAGAGTTTTGAGTGATTTCTTGATAGTAGGAAAATGGGAATGCAATTTTTATAGCAGATCTATTTAAAACAAAAATAATAATCATAAAGGTTATGATATATATTTACCTGGATATGTTGAGGTCACTTGACCAATATTCCCGTGGCATTTCACCAAAATATGCTTATTAGTTTCCGAGTTTTTCACTTACAGACAATCACAATTGAGCATCAGTTCCCCACTCGTGAGCTTCTCACTGAGAATAATATTACTTATTTATAATTGTTTCTTTTGTATTGTGATAGCTCTAGATTGCAACTCTGAACAAATCTTTGTTTTTTTTTCTAATTACTTCTAATTATATACGAAATATCTTGTATTATCATATGCATTAATTAAAGGCTTGATTAAATGTTCATTGAAATGCTTAGTAAGTTTATCAATAACAAATCTTTCAAAAGTAAAGACCCTAGAAAGAGCTGGAGCAAATAAAGAAATAACTCATGCCATTGTTTAGTAAGACAAGTTTTAATGGAATCTGATCTAAAATTATTGTTATTTAAAATGATAATATAAGTGAATACTATTGTCTGGGAATTATACCCCTCTGTCACTGAGGGAATTTCAATGTATTTTTATTACCACTGGTGACATAAAAATCTAAAAATCAAAACCAGTAAAACATAAACTAAACTAAGATCTTTTTTTTATCCTCGGGAGAAATCTGATGCCCATAAAGATTTTATATCGGATTCTTAAAAAACGTTAAAAGATTCAAGATCAAGAGTTTTGTAAAGTTATCTGGTTATACACTTTCACTCTTGTTGCTCTTGTTATTCGTTTCTTCTTCTTCTTCTTCTTCTTCTTCTTCTTCTTTTTCTTCTTCTTCTTCTTCTTCTTCTTCTTCTTCTTATTATTATTATTATTATTATTATTATTATTATTATTATTATTATTTTTATTATTATTATTATTCTCAGTAGTAGCAGTAGTAGTAGTATTTGGCATAATTATGATTTCTACTATTTTTCTTATTACTATTTAAATTATTATTGATATTTATTACCATTATTATTATTATTATTATTATTATTATTATTATTATTATTAGTAGTAGTAGTAGTAGTAGTAGTAGTAGTAGTAGTAGTAGTAGTAGTAGCATTATACTATTATTATATTTTATTATTATTTCTATATTATTATTATTATTATTATTATTATTATTATTATTATTATTAGTAGTAGTAGTAGTAGTAGTAGTAGTAGTAGTAGTAGTAGTAGTAGTAGTAATAGTAGTAGTAGTAGCATTATGCTATTATTATTATATTTTATTATTATTTTTATTATTATTATTATTATTTTATTATTATTTCTATATTATTATTATTAGTAGTAGTAGTAGTACTACTAGTAGTAGTAGTAGTAGTAGCATTAGTAGTAGTAGCAGTAGTAGCAGTAGCAGTAGTATTAATGTTAACAGCAATTGTAGGAGTAGTCATATTATTAATAATTATAGTAGCAGAAATAGTTAATCGCTAATTCAAACGGGATCATGAAGTACCTGGAAAATAAAAGGTAATCAGGTTTGAACCGATGATAATGAAACTGGATGATGGAGCGAATTAATGGAATGATGTTTTGAAAGCACCGGTGATAGCGCACCCAAATAAGTGGCTCTCTGAGCGATTTAATACCCGAGCTTTAGCCACTTTGGTAGCACTGCTGATAGCTAATTCATGTAAGTGGTGTTATGAGGAAAGTGGTGCTGATGCTATTGCCAATATGGTACCATTAGCTATAGCACATCCATATGAGCTGCGTTGTGACGCGTATGATTCTCTTGCTACAGGTAGTCATGTGGATCAGTCAGGCTGAGAGCACAATGAAAGTTATATGTTTTTACAGATGGGACCACAACAATGCCTGCTTTTCTATATGACAAGTCTTGCCTGACAAAATCTTCTGTTTATTTTTGGCATTGTGTGAAGGATCTATAAATTATCCATGCCTGGAAATTAAACATGGAATGTTATGACACTTGAGGTTTACAGTGCCTGTATTCAATTCGACCTTTTCAAAGCATAGTTAAATTTAAATGATATAATGTGGATCGTTGCAGAATATTTAGGTGGTAAGGCCGACGAACCATCATTTGCAAGTCTACATCATAGGCATAACACTGAGCTTTTCAGATATATATATCTCAATATATCATCCACAACAAATTGTTCATGGTTTCGTTTTCTATTATAAAATATCAATGGGTACACACCAAAAATTAACTCGAGTAATGATATAATAGAGAAGTAGGTTGAGCAACTTAGTTCCCCCTCACATATTTTTCTTCTAAGTGTAAAATGATAACATACAGATATAGTATCATATATTTACTTAACATTATTTACTATTGTCAGGAAATACTCAGAGACGTGTTCATTACACTTGTCATGGAGTGTAGGACAAAAATATCCTTCGATTTATTTAACATGATGGGAGAGATTGTTTAAGTATGAGGATACTGTTCACTCGAATCACCTCGGGAAAAGAAGACAAGTGGAGAAACGAGGTCCCAGGGACGTTGAGTGCTTACCTTGCCTCTGCTGGGAAGGTCTTGTGTCTAGATCTAGTATTATGCGCCACATTGTGTGTACTGATTAATTAATTTTATCTTGAGGTATCGTTGGGTCAGAACGATAAACGCACTCGCTCATTAGGACATTGATATAAAACTCAAACTCGTTTTTTGAGCCATTATAAAATTATATAAACTAATGCTCTCTCTATTGCTTATCATAGATTCATAAAAAAGCAAGAATACTAACTATTAAGGTATCCTACGATTATGAAAACAAACGCACTCTCTACTGAATTATCGTACAGCCAAAATAACAAATACTCGCTAGACATAAAAGGAACTCCTCCTCTGCTACTGAAGGGTAATGAGTAACATGTTCGTAACAAGTACTGTTTAAATTTAGCTTGCAGGACCCTAGTACAGCCTAAACGGGAGGCAGTAAATAGGGTCCAGTAGCCATAATTCCACCTCCGAACGACCTCGTAAAAGCAGGATGACTAAATGTTGTGTGTGTTGGAGAATGGATTGGACAGGGATTCAGCTGCAGATAATCTAGTATCATTGTAGAGATGAACTATTTCTGGATCTAACAACATCAGTGTGTTAGGTTTAAACCCTATCGACTACAAGTGAGACTGCAGTGAAGACTGCAAATCACATAAATACTAATTATAAAGAAGTTAAATTTCTCTAAAACATGGATTGAATTAAACACTCAGCTTATGTCTATTCAGTCTTGCAGATAAAGATCTATTTGCTCTTACATCATAGATTTTTAAATATGAATAATTAATCAGTAGAAAAGTAAACTTTGAAAGTATAATTAATTATAACAATGTCCTTTACCTCCAGTAAAACTTTGAATTTATATTAATGTATTTAATAAATTTTAAATTAAAATTTCGTATATCGAATTTTCAATGACATTTTGAATTTGTACTTTGTTTTATAATATTCGTACCCGTAATTAACCTAGCCAGGCTTAAGGACCACACATGGACCCTCAAAAACATGCGGGAATGGAGATGATAGATGTATCCTAAAAGTAGATAGAGGATACGTAACTCCTAAAATACACCCAGGAACAGATTGAAGCTAATAGATAGATCCCAAATATTAGCAGTGAAAGGAGTGAACCCAACAGATAAATATTGAACGTCACCAGTGAACAGAGTGAACACATTAGATAGATGATAAACATGATCAGTGATGGGAGGGATCACAACGGACGGATCCCGAAATCACCAGTGAACGGAATGAATACACGTGACGGTTCCCAAACATCGCCAGTGATCGGAATGGACCTCATAACACAGTTCAAACTGCCACCACAGTCTTATGCAAGCTCGTCCCAAGCAACATTGAGTTTGCATAATAGAAAACAGAAATAATTAATAACATCACCAAGGCAACCTCTCACAGCACCGGAAAAGTCAGTTTTAGCCTCTTCACCACCCGCGGGACAAGATGAGTACAAACCGGAAATGCATCCGTCTCGCGCTCAGCGGACGGAGGATCAAGCCTCCACCACGTCTTGCGCTGAATGACACAAATGGGCTTAGCGCCAAATAAGAATTATTCAATATAATTTGTACCACTCTTGAAGAAAAAGACAAGAAAAGACGTTGTATGAAGCTTCATTTGGAAAGGTGCGTTTTCTTCACCATTGTCATCAGCATTTAAGTCTGTATCACCATTTTGCGTTGTAGATGGGTTTTAAACATAATAAATTAACCAACCTATCACTCGCTGCAACAGGATACATAAGCAATTTTTGTGTTGATTCAATAGATCTAATAACTTCGTGACAGACGCCAGGTAACGCAAGTAACAGACTCCAGGTAACGCAAGTAACAGACGCCAGGTAACGCAAGTAACAGACGCCAGGTAACGCAAGTAACAGACGCCAGGTAACGCAAGTAACAGACGCCAGGTAACGCAAGTAACAGACGCCAGGTAATGCAAGTAACAGACGCCAGGTAACGCAAGTAACAGACGCCAGGTAACGCAAGTAACAGACGCCAGGTAACGCAAGTAACAGACGCCAGGTAACGCAAGTAACAGACGCCAGGTAACGCAAGTAACAGACGCCAGGTAACGTAACGCAAGCACCACACGCCAGGTAACGCAAGTAACAGACGCCAGGTAACGCAAGTAACAGACGCCAGGTAACGCAAGTAACAGACGCCAGGTAACGCAAGTAACAGACGCCAGGTAACGCAAGTAACAGACGCCAGGTAACGCAAGTAACAGACGCCAGGTAACGCAAGTAACAGACGCCAGGTAACACAAGTAACAGACGCCAGGTAACGCAAGTAACATAGGATTGATTTGTCATTAGCACTCAACACTTTGTTGATAAATAATACATCTAATCTTGATCAATACATTATTATTATTATTATTATTATTATTATTATTATTATTATTATTATTATTATTATTATTATTATTATTATTATTATTATTAACTATTATTATTATTAATTGTTATTAACGTTATTGTTATTAAAGAAAAGTGATATGTCACTCGAAATATACGGAATTAATTCAAATTCAAAGTAATTAAAAAATATGTACATTATAGCGTACCAATTTACACCAAAAGAATTATAATAATATTGATTTATCATCATTAGTTTCCGCTTTCTTGGCGAAGGATACTGATACTGAACTTCATCTAAACATTTTATTTATTTATTTATTTATTTATTTATTATTATTATTATTATTATTATTATTATTATTATTATTATTATTATTATTATTATTATTATTATTATTATTATTATTATTATTATTAAAGAAAAGTGATATTAGTCTCTCGAAATATACGAAATTAATCCAGAAACAAAATAACATATATTAAAGAGTAAAAATCTACGCCAAATACTACAAGGAAACATAATTTTATATAATAGGAGCTAGTAAATTTAGATGCGATGTACCACAAAACATCACAGGAGAATTGAATTAAAAAATATACCAAATAAATAATATTAATCACTTAGGGAATAAAAAATCATTGAATGAAGGTCAGTAGGTGGTGTTGCTCTAATAACTCTCCGGGAGATAGCTAATGACCGTAGGACAAGCAGTTAATTACCCTCGAGCAGTAAACTAATGACACTAACACACTTCATAGGCCCTGAACTTATTTATTAGTAAAATATTACACTTGCAGTTATAGCATATACGCTGCTGTAATGTTCATTGAGATCTCACAAATAACTGTTTTAATGGTTATTACTATTTATTCTCCAGTTAAGATATTTACATGAAGTAAAATATTAAAATTCATGTGACTTCGTAACACGGCTGTCTATCAAATTATTCTTCCAGCTAATTGGACTCGGTATATACATTGAGAGGTGTGTGTGTCTCAGAGGCTAGAATTGAGAGTTTTGTTTAGTTTTTATCGTAGTGGTTGAAGTATCCTTGATCTTAGTTTCCTAGAAACTACGGCCTTAAACGACCAAATGCAGTCCATCAACTATAGAGCTAACGAACAACCTACACTACAATACTAGAACTTCGTAAACATTATAGTCATTAAATGCCAATTACTCCATGATATTACGCAAGTCTTTATGTCACATTCCATCATCATTGATGACTGCGGCAGCAACGTGTATATACCATCGCTGCAACCCACGCCACGGTATTGTTCGCAAGACTCTGAAGGTGACCTGACGATCAGTTTAGGTAACTCCAAAAGTCTGTCTCACGATCATTTCACCTTCAAACACATGTACATGTATCTGACCTGCTTCCAAATCTGTTTGAAGACCTGGTCAAATACTAAAATCTGCATAAGAATCAGATCGTCTCCAATTTACTGTCTACAGATCTTGTCATTTCCTGAAGACTGTCTTCAGATCTGCTCTGCTTCCATAGTTTGTGTAGGAAAGAGACAGCAAAAATTTGAGTGGTTAACTGGAACTAGCCATGAGAAGTCTGTGGGTAGTTCTTTACTTCTTCAAAGTCTTCGGAGGATTTCCCTACACCAGGAGCGCTGAAGATGGAAGGTTTAAGGCCAGTCGCTGGTGGGTGGTGTGGTCGGTGTGTCGCTGTGTCATCGCCGTCCAAGCCTCAGTTATGCTGCTTGTGTCTCCGCCTCATTTTGAAAAATTTGTCAACGCAACCAGTGCAGTAATCGACAAGCTATTCACCTACTCTTACATCTCATGCTTTGCCATCACTAGTGTCTTTCTGCTGGTGATGAGTCCACGTCTGCCAAGGTTCCTCCACACGCTGGATAATCTGCAGCTGCAAGACAAAAAGGAAGACAAAACTTCTCGTTTCGACATATTCATTTACTTTAATTGCTGTGTTATATTTATGTTCCTAATTATAGCTGCTATTTGCTACATTAAGACACCAAAGGATCTGAAATATGCAGATGCGGAGGTAATAAAGTACATTATCAACTACATTATAGCCTGGATATTGGGCGCAGGACCGATAATGCTTAATATGGTAATACTTTTCACTGTGATGGGAGATTTATATCTATACCAGGATAAACTTTTTCGTCTTCTGAACAAAATGGGCGACGAGAAAAAGTACACATGCTTTGTTAGAAAGAACAAAGTCAAAACCATAAATTCATGGATGGAGAACAAGAGAGAAAGAACATGCGAGATAATGTTTCCCGACAAACAAGTCGATAAGAAACTTGGAGGTTTTCAACAAATCATCAGTCATTCATCGAAATGTGAAGAAATGAGGATATCTGATGAGGATCACTTCGGAGTCAGATTCTTCGAACATTTAGAGAGGCAGCTAGTGAACATAGATGAATCAGTGGAGAAGCTGCTACACTACTACGGTCCCATGCTCGCGGCGTTGATGTTGATAATCCTGACTAGCATAACCCTTTCCTTGTACTTCGTTATTGACGTGTATCTTGACAGCGGTGAAGTGAGATGGACGATGTTGATAACGTGCCTGTTCATTACCGTCTTGTTAGTCATGCTGAATTCACTAAACGACATTTTCAATAACCAGGTGAGTCAAGGTGATTCAAGCCCTCACGATTTGATGAGGGGCCAAGTAGGCCCCAAACTTATTTGGTTTAATTTCCAATTTGTAGGTAAGTTGTGAACATTTAAACAAGTTAGTGCCGAGAAGTGACCTGTGCATCCTTTGGTTATCATATAATCCACGTTCTATGATAATTTTAGCTTATAGAGTTTGCAGTGATTTCATGATAGCACTAAAAAGAAATAGAATATTTGTAACCGATCTATTAAAAAACAGAGGAATAATAATCACAAAGTTTATGCTATGTATTTACCTGGATATTTTGAAGTAACTTGACCAATAGTTCCGCTGCATTTCATCAAAATATGCTCATTAGTTATCGACATTTTCAGTAAGAGACTTTCATAATTTAATATCAGACACTCGCTGCTCTGCTTACAACTAAGGATAATATTAGCTATATTGATTTTTATCGCTATATTTGTTTCTTTTGGTATTTAGACATTTTGACCCTGGATTGCAATTCTTAATAGAATTTTGTTATTTCTAACTATATACAAAACATCTAGTCTTTTCATATTGCATTAATTCAATAAATATTTTACATATAAAAACAGCAGATTGGAAATTATATATGTATATATATATATATATATATATATATATATATATATATTTATTTATTTATATATATATATATATATATATATATGTATATATATATATATATATACATATATATATATATATATATATATATATATATATATATATATATATATATATATATATATATATATATATATATATATATTACATGTTGTTACGTGTGTATCACCGATTATAGGGCGAAAATCTCATCCAGCTCCTCAGAGCTGGGGCGTGTGCCCAAAATACAGCAGGCATTACCCCTTTGAACAGCCGCACTGAGCCGCTGGAACAGAAAACTAGCTGCCCTGGGATCCCTAGTTACCCTGATGAGTCTTTTCCCCAGCTCCTTAAGGAATTTAAATGCATTCTTTCCCCATGAGCCAAGGGTCTCTGAGCCTAATGGAACAAACATATAATGATGGGCAAGTTCTCCATATTTTCTAGACTTCTGGGACTCCCTGAAGCTGGCAGCTGCCCCTCCCTCCTCCCTGGTGTATTGGAGATAGGTATCAGCCAAGGTAGATGCGCATGTATAGTCCCACACCACCTGCTTCCATGGCATTATGTAGCAAGACAACTTTAAATGCAATTTTATCTTAATTTACTATTATTTAAATTATCTTGGAATTATATTCCCATGTCACAGAGGGAGTTTGAGTGATTTATATTACCACTGCTGACATAAAAATGAAAGCAAAGTCAAGACCAGTATGGTGTTGTATGACCCACTAGGGTCGTACAACACCAGTAAAACATAAACTAAACAAAATTCTTGTTTTATCTTCCGGATAAATCTGATGCCACTCAAGATTTTAGATCAATTTCTAAACGTTAAAAGATTCAAAGTATTTGTAACAATCAAAGAATACACATTCACTCTTGTTGTTGTTTTTTCTTCTTTTTCTAATAATATTAACATCATACTACTACTACTACTACTACTACTACTACTACTACTACTACTACTACTACTACTACTACTAATAATAATAATAATAATAATAATAATAATAATAATAATAATAATAATAATTACAATAATAATAATAATAATAATAATAATAATAATAATAATAACAGTAATAGTATTACTACAACTCCTCCTATTACTGCTTCTACTACTACTAGTACTACTAGTACTACTACTACTACAGCGAATAATAATAATAATAATAATAATAATAATAATAATAATAATAATAATAATACCATTAATAATAATAATAATAACTATAATTAGTAGTAGTAGGAGTAGTAGTATTACTATTATTATTGATGTTATTATTATTATTATTTTTTTTATTTATATTATTATCTTTATTATTATTAATATTATTAGTATTTATATTATTAATATTTTTTTACTATTATTATTATCGATGTAGTTAGTAGTAGAATCAGAAGTGGCAGTAGTTGTAGTAGTAGTGGCAGTTGTAGTAGTAGTAACATTATTAATAACTGTAGTACTATTAATAGAAGTAACAGTAGTAATATCAGCAGTAGAAATAGTTAATCGCTAATTCAAACGGGGTCACGAAGTACATGGAGAATAAAAGGTAATCAGGTTTGATCCAATGATGATGAAACTGGATGATGGAGCGAATTAATGGAATGATGTTTTGAAAGCACCGGTGATAACGCACCCAGATGAGTGGCTCTCTGAGCGATTTAATACCCGAGCTTTAGCCACTTTGGTAGCACTGCTGATAACCCATACATGTAAGTAGCGTTATGAAAAAAGTGGTGCTGATGCTATTGCCATTAGCTATAGCACATTCATATGAGCGGAGCTGTGACGCAGATGATCCTCTTGCTATATACAGGCAATCAAGTGGATCTGTCAGGCTGAGAGTACAATGAAAGATATACGTTTTTACAGTTGGTACAACAGTATTGCCTGCTTTGCTGTTTGATAAATCTTGCTTGGCAAAATGTTCAGGATTTTTTTAACAATGAGTGAAGGAACTATAAATTATCCATGCTTGGAAACTATTCGTGGAATATTATGACACTGAAGGTTCACAGTGCCTGTGTTCAATTCGACCTCTTCAAAGTATGGTTAAATTGAAATGATATAATTAAGATCATTGCACGATGCTTGGGTGGTAATGGCAATGAACCATCATTTGCAAGTCTACAACTGAGCTATTCAGAGAAGTATATCTCAATATATCATCGATAACAAATTGTTTATGGTTTCGCTTTTTATTATAAAATATCAAAGGGTAAACAACGAAAATTATGATATAATAGAGAAGTAGCTTGGGCAACTTAGTTCAGCCCTCACATATTTTTCTTCTGAGTGTAAAATGGTAACATATAAATGTAGCATAATATTACTTAAAATTATTTGCTATTGTCAGGCAATACAGAGGCGGGTTCATTACACTTGTCATGGGGTGTAAAGCACAAATATCCAAGGATATAAGTAACATGATGGGAGAGAGTGTTTAAGTATGAGGATAGTATTTACTCGAATCTCCTGGAAAAAAGATAAGTGGAGAAACGAGGTCCCAGGGACGTTGAGTGTTTACCTTGTCTCTGCTGGGAAGGTCTTGTGTCTAGATCAAGTCTATTATGCGCCACGTTGTATGTAATGATTAATTCATTCTATCTTGAGTTATCGGTTGGTCAATACGATAAACACTCTCTCCCTTAAGTGAAGACACTAACATAAAACTCAAACTCTCTTATTTTGAGTCATCATTCAGTTATATATACTAATACTCTTGCTATTGCTTATCACAGATTCATAAAAACGCAAAGACGCTAACTATTGAGTTATCCTACGGTCATAAAAACAAACGCACGCACTAGTGAATTATCGTACAGCTTCCCCCCCCCAAAAAAAAAAAAACACAAAAAGAACTCCTCCTCTGCTAGTGAAGTATAACGAGTAACATGTTCGTAACAAGTACTGTTTAAATCTAGCTTCCACGACCCTAGTTCAGCCCAAACTGGGCGAAGTAAATTGGGTCCTATAGTCATAATTCCACCTACGAATGATCGCGTAACAGCAGGATGACTAAATGTTTGTTGGAGAATGGATTGAGGAATTTAGCTACAGATAATATAGTATCATTGTAGAGCTGAACTATTTCTGGGTTTCAAACCATTAATTTATTAGGTTTAAACCTTATCGACTACACATGAGTTATTAAGACTGCAAATCACTTGAATACTAATTTTCTAATTCTCTAAAATAGGGATTGAAGTAAACACCCAGAATATGTATGTGCATTACACTAACCGTGTCCTCAGTGCAGCTTATGTCTATCCAGCCTTGCAGATATATATCCATTGCTCTTACATCATAGATTCTTTTAAGTAGAAATAATTAACCAATAGAGAAGTAAAGTTAAGAAGCATAATTAATTACAAGAATGTCTTTTAACTGCAGTGAACTCTTAGTTTATGACTCACGAAATCGTGGGTGGTATTTGAACAGATGGCAAATGGGTCGTAAAACTCTAAATTAAGTGACTTACGCACTAGCCTGGAGTTGTACAACTCACTCACCATGAGTTAAAACCCCATCCGTACCGTGGTTTATTATTTTATATTATCTATTAAAAAAATATAATTATTATTTCGTATTGAATTTTCAGTGCCATTTTCAATTGGTGCTTTCTTGTCTTTAACATTGCTGCCCATAATTAAAGTAGTCAAGCATTAAAGACCATACATGGTTTCTCAAAAATACCTGGAAACGGAATTGATACATGTATCCAAAAGTAGATAGAGGATACACCTAAAAGTGGATAGAGGATACACCTAAACTACACCAGGAAGAAAGTGAAACTACCAAAGGGTTCCTAAATATCAGTAGTGAGAGGAGTGATCACAATAGATGGATCCTAGATACCACCAATGAACGGAACGAATACAAGTGACCTTCCCCAAACTTCGCCAGTGGGCGGAGTGGACATTATAACACAAGTCACACTTCTATCAATTAACACTGCCACTACAATCTCATGCAAGCTCGAGTCAAGCAACATTAAATTTGCATACTAGAAAAATTAAAACAATTAAGAATATCACCATGACAACCTCTCAGAGCGCCGGAAAAGTCAGTTTTGCCCTCTTCACTACCAGCAGGACATCAAGGTGAAGAAAACCATTAAGTGCATCTGTCTCGCGCTCAGCGGACGGAGGATCAAGCCTCCACCAGGTCTTTTGCTGAATGGTACACGTGGGCTTAACACCTAATATGAATTATTCAATATAATATGTACCATCCGTGATGAAAAAGACAAAAAAAAAAAGAGAAAGACTGTCTGTATAAAGCGTTGTCCCCCAGTAAAAGTCTTATTTGGAAAGTGTATTTTTATCACCATTGTCGTCAGCCATTAAAGTCTGTATCACCATTTTGCGTTGTCGATATGTTTTAAACATAATAAATCAACCATCCTGCAATTTGTTGCAACGTGATACATGTGATGAATGGTTTGAAAAACCGACAAGTTGAAGATTGAGACACTTATGCAGCATATGGGAATCTTTATTCAGGAAACGTTTCGCCACACAGTGGCTTCATCAGTCCAATACAAAGAGGAAGGCCTTCCTCTTTGTATTGGACTGATGAAGCCACTGTGTGGCGAAACGTTTCCTGAATAAAGATTCCCATATGCTGCATAAGTGTCTCAATCTTCAACGTGATACATAAACATTTTTTTGTACTTTTAATAGATCTAACAAAAGTATGTGACAGACGCCAGTTTACCCAGGTAATATAAGACAGATATATGATCATCACTCTCCACTGTATTGATGAATGATACTGCTGTAGGAGCAACTATATTTAGATGCGATATATCACAAAATATAATAGAACAACAGAATTATAAAAATATACCAGGGAATTACTATTCAACATCAAGAGAATAAAAATTCATCAGATGTAGGTCAGTGTCATGTTACTCTAATAAACCTCGAAAAGGGAGCTAATTACCCTCGAACAAGCAGATAATTACCCTCAAGCAGTAAATTAATGACGCTAGGGCACTTCAGAGGCCCTAAACCTATTAGTAAAATATTACAACTGCAGTTACAGCATTTACACTACTGTAATGTTCAATGAGATCTCACATATAACTGTTTTAATAGATGTTACTAATTATTCTAGAATTAATAAGAGAGGTGTGTGTTACATAACTCAGTATTGAGAGTTCAGTTTAATTTTTGACATATTGATAAAAGTATCCTTGAGCATTAGTTTACGGGAAAAATACGACTTTAAACGACAAAGTGCAGTCCATCAACTATAAAGCTAACGAACAACCTCCATTCCATTACTAAAACTTCATAAATATACTAAAGTCAATAATAACCGATTACACCATAATATTACACAAGTCGTTATGTCACGTTTTATCATCATCGACGACGGTGGAAGCAGTGTGTAAATACCATCACTGCCACCCACTCGACGGTATTGTTCGCTAGACACTGTGGGGGACCTGACTAACAGTTTGGTTAGTTCACAAATTCTGTCTCAGGATCATTTCAGCTTCAAACAAATGTGAATTTATCTGACCTTCCAAATCTGTCTGAAGATCTGGTCACGTACTAAAATCTAAGAATGCGATCGGCTCCCATTTATTGTCCATAGATCTTGCTATTTTTCCAAAGACTCTCAACAGTTCTGATCTGCTGCTGCAGATTACGGAAGAGAGAGAAAAGAATATTGTGTGTTAAACGGGAATTAGCCATGAGAAGTCTGTGGGTAGTTCTTTACTTCTTCAAAGTCTTCGGAGGATTTCCCTACACCAGGAGCGCTGAAGATGGAAGGTTTAAGGCCAGTCGCTGGTGGGTGGTGTGGTCGGTGTGTCGCTGTATCCTCGTCGTCCAAGGCTCAATTATGTTAATTGCGTTTCCGCCGCAGTTTGTCACATTTGACAACGGTACCAGTGCCGTCATCGACAAGCTATTCACATACTCATACATATCTTGCTTCGCTATCTCTAGTGTTCTTCTGCTGGTGATGAGTCCACGTCTGCCAAGGTTCCTCAGCACGCTGGAAAATCTGCAGCTACAAGAAAAAAAGGAAGAAAGAAATACTCGTTTCGACATATTCATTTACTTTAATTGCTGTGTTATATTTATGTTCCTAATTATAGCTGCTATTTGCTACATTAAGACACCAAAGGACCAGAAATATGCAGATGCGGAGGTAATAAAGTACATTATCAACTACATTATAGCCTGGATATTGGGCGCAGGACCTATGATGCTGAATTTGGTAATAATTTTCATTGTAATTGGAGATTTTCATCTGTACCAGGATCATTTTTTTAACCCTCTGAGCAAAATCGGCGACGA